>NC_039499.1:5096380-5396380 GCF_003590095.1 Trichoplusia ni
AAGAATACTCAATAATTGTTTAACAAAGTATCTCAAAAATTTTTCCATAATATCCGATAACCAATTTGGGTTTCGATCTGGCATATCGACTGAAGATGCAGTAACAAACTTCAGTAATGCAGTAGTTGATTGTTTAGATAAAGGATACAAATGCTATGGTATATTTTTAGATATATCGAAAGCGTTTGATACGGTTTTTGCACCAATACTTTTATCTAAACTAGAGCTTATCGGGGTTCGCGGTCCATCTCTAGATATATTTAGGGACTACCTATCCAATCGCTCTCAGGTAGTTAAAATTGATGATGTTATTAGTGAGGAAGAACAAATCGAATACGGAGTCCCACAGGGAAGTATCCTCGGCCCTACGCTATTCATAATCTATGTCAACGACTTGTGCAAGATGAAGCTTGATAGTTGCAATATTTTTACATACGCCGATGATACAGCCTTATTAGTCTATGCGAAGACCTGGTTAGAAGCCAAATCCTTAGCTGAGGCTAACCTGAGAAAAATAATGATATGGATGTCTTCAAACTTACTTACTCTAAACATAGACAAAACTAAATTCATACGTTTCTATCTCCCAAATTCTCCTACACCACCAATTGAAACCACAACAATCACGGCTCACTATTGCAACAAAACCTCAGCAACGATCTGTTCTTGTCCACCTTTAGCAAATGTTCCTGCATTAGATATCTCGGTGTTATGATTGACGAAAGATTAAATTGGCGCACTCAAATTGAAACTCTTACCGGGCGTGTTAGAAGATTACTTTTTATCTTTAAAAATCTTCGTCATTCTGCCGATCTATCAGTTATGCACACAGTCTATGTTGCCCTGTGTCAATCTATTCTCAGTTATTGCATTCCTGCATGGGGTGGTACTTATAAAACTCTGTTTCTACAATTAGAAAGGGCCCAGAGATACCTTCTCAAAGTTATACACTGCAAACCTCGTCGCTACTCAACTACAGATCTGTATAAGGAATGCCAGTTATTGACTGTTAGACAATTATTCGTCCTTCGCACCATACTGCGGCGACATTCACAACTACCCCTTAGTAATCAAATTTTACAAAAAAGACGGGGTGCTCTTGTATGTTCTCCTGTTGGATGTAGGACCAGTTTCGCATTACGTCAATATAACGCACTGAGTTCTAGAATTTATAACAAAATTAATAATAAAATCTCACTGTATAAATTAAATAAACATAACTTGAAGATTAAATTAACCCATTGGCTTAAGTCTTTAAATTATAATGAAACAGAGGAACTCATAGTAATTGTAAAGTAAAATATAAGTACCTAAATAGATCTACTGTAAGTAATTGTGCGGGACAGCGTGAACAGTTTAAGAGAAAAAAGTGTAAACAATGAACAGTATTTGTGATTAGTGTTATATGATTAGGTTTAAGATAGTTTAAGTCAAATTAGAGTCTGATTAGATTATTGTTTGTTTAGTATACTCCGGCCTCCTATTGGAAAACATTCCAGTAACAGCGACCAATAGGAGAGCCGGAATAATTAAAGTTTATATGAAAATTGTGAATATTTGTAAGATAGGAATATTGTATAAATTATATTTTTCTCATATTATAGGCTAAGTAATGATTCAGAAAATGTATAGTTAACATACTATTGTAATTCATTTTTAAATAGAAAATAGCATTTTAAGTAAACGGCTCTCGGTGTGGTAAAGTATCGTCGTACTTAACCTTAAGAAAAAAACCGCGCGCGGGCCCCGCCCCCGCTCTTATTGGTCGAAAAGCGAGCGATCTTATTGGTCGGCCAATGGGAGCGGGGGAATTTCGGGGCCCGAATTTGTATAAAATGCGGCCCACACCGAGAGTCGACACATTCGGCGGCAACACAGCAAGAAGAGCGGACCAACAGGAAGAAATAGGAAGCCCTCGAAGACTTCAGCAACAGCGACGCCTCGGATACAACGAAGGAGCCCCGGAACATCAGCGAAGCCCTAAAGGACATCAGCGAAGCCCTAAAGGACATCAACGGAGCCCTACGAAATAGTCGACGTAAACAAACTGCGTTTGTTTACGTTTTGCATCCTCTGTTTGAGCGTCAATAAATTGAGTTTGGTGTTTATACAAGGGCCTTCTCATTTTTCACCAATCCCACCCCCAATAGTTGTGCTCGCGCGGTGTCTCTTGCTGTAAAGTTGGAGCCCGTGCGACACATTTAATGGTCCTTCGAGCGGATACGTGGAATTGAGTTGGCCTTTCGAACATCGAACCTAATTACAGATCGAGTTTGAAGACCGAAGAATAGAAGACAGAAGCGCCATGCCCGTCACACGCTCCGAGGGAAAGGGCCGCAAGGTCGCAACACAACAGAAAGCCATCATCCGAGGACACCGCTACGACCTCGGGGACCGGCAACAGCGCCGAGACTGCGATCGATTCTACAGCCACAGGACTACCGCCACGGAAACTACAGAGTATACATCCGCCTCCGTGACGACAGCCACCACGCAGTCATCGGCAACCGCCGCGACCTCCGGCACCGCCGCCACCTCGGGCGCCACCGCGACCGCCGGCACCACCGCCGCGGCCGCAACAGCAACCAACGCGCCTACGGTCTCGGACTCCGCTGCTACCACGCTGCCCGCTCACGCCGTCAAGAAGACGAACATGAACCCCCCGCGGGGGGGGGTAACCGCCGGTGTCAACAAAAACAGAACAGAAGCATCTACAGTCAAGCGGAACAGGAAGGATGCAACCGGCCCACATGAAACAGGTGGACCGACCACCCCGCGCGCCCCCAGCAAGAGGGGGGGAGGGGGGGGATCAACACACAGCAAGAAGGCGCAGCGGATAGCAAAGGCCAAAGAAGAACTCCTGCGCCTACAGGTCGAGCTCGCGGCGGCGAAGCTGGCCGCCTTGGAGACTGAAGACACAGAAGATGAAGATGAAGAAGGCGACGTCTCTATCACCGAGGTGAACGAGAAGGTGTCCAATTGGCTCGACACCAACAAGAACACAGCAGAGGAGGACGCGACGCCACAGCAGAAGACTCAGCAGCCCGCGCAGCCAGCACCGGCGGGAGGACCAGCGGACTTCTCGCAGCTGGCTGAAGCAATAACGCTCGCGGTCAAGGCCGCTCAGCGACCGAAGTTCATTGAACTTCCGATCTTCAGCGGTGCACATCAAGAATGGCTGCCCTTCCGCGCGGCCTACTATGAGACAGCGTCGTCGTACTCTCCTATAGAAAACACGAACAGGCTTAGAAGAAACCTCAAAGGAAGAGCCAGGGAAGCCGTGGAGGGCCTGCTCATCACCAGCGCAGCTCCGGAAGAAGTTATGAAGACATTGGAGTCAAGGTTCGGGCGACCAGAAGCAATAGCGATGGTGGAGATGGAGGCGCTCCGGGGACTCCCACGCCTCACGGAATCGCCACGAGATATATGCATCTTCTCAACGAAGGTCTCCAACATCGTCGCTACATTGAAGACTCTCAGCTGTTTGAACTACCTATATAACCCGGAGATATGCAAATCTCTGGTGGACAAGTTAACCCCAACACTCAAGTACAGGTATTTTGACTACGCCGCCAGCCAACAGAAAAGTGAACCCGATCTCGTCAAGATGGAAAGATTTCTCAGAAGGGAAGCTGAACTCTGCGGTCCATATGCGCTACCTGAACAGGTAGCAGCGCCACCCACAGTTAGAAGACCGCAGAGAGTCAACAACGTGCAAACGTATACACCGAAGTGTCCAGCATGCGACGAGACGGGACACAACACGCAAGACTGTGCAGAGTTCAAGAAGAAGGACAACAGCGGAAGATGGGACCTAGCCAAGGCAAGGAAGTTGTGCTTTCGCTGTCTGCGTTACAGAAACAAAACCCATAGTTGCAAGCCCAAGCCCTGTGGGATAGATAACTGCAAGTATTTTCACAACAGGTTACTTCATTTTGAAAGAAGCACAGAGAAGATTCCTACAGAAGAACAGGACAAAGAAGTAATCAACTCTGCGTGGACAGCAAAAAGAAAACAGTCTTACTTGAAGATCGTGCCGCTGAAGGTGAAGGGGCCCAAAGGAGTCGTGGACACCTTCGCTCTGCTGGACGACGGGTCGACAGTAACATTAATAGACGAAGAGGTCGCCAAGGAGATAGGTGCCACAGGACCCGTCGACCCCCTACGTATAGAAACTATCAACGAGTTGAAGACGTCAGAAGCTGCGTCAAGAAGAGTCACCTTCCGATTAAAGGGTATGAATGGTCACGAAGAGCGAGTCCAAGCCAGAACAGTTAAGAACCTGCAGGTCTCGTCACAGAGGGTGTCCAGGGAAGTGGTTCAAGATTGCAAGCACCTGACGGACTTGATAGGACACCTGACGTACGACCAAGCCAAGCCACGACTACTGATCGGACAGGACAACTGGCATCTTCTGGTGAACACAAGGATAAGAAGAGGCGATCATCACCAACCAGTGGCCTCCCTCACGCCGCTGGGTTGGGTCCTGCACGGAAGCCAAACCAGGACAATGAAGCACGCGATCGACTATGTATCGCATATCACAGAAGAATCACCAGAAGATGACCTAGAAGCCATGGTCAAGAAGTACTTCGAAATGGACTCTTTATGCATCGTTCCGAAGAAGCCCACTACAGATCCAGAACAGCAAGCTCTCCGAGTCCTAGAGAAGACAACGAGAAGAATAGGAGAAGGAAGATACGAAACGGGCCTCTTATGGAAACAAGAAGACATCTCGTTTCCCAACAATTACTGCAACGCCGTGAAGAGGCTCGAAAATATAGAGAGAAAATTAGATCGCGACCCGAAGCTTAAACAGAAGTATAATGAACAGATGGAAGCACTCGTCGCCAAAGGCTACGCCGAACGTGCTCCTGCAGACAAGGACCCCAAGAAGACATGGTACTTACCACACTTCGCTGTCATCAATCCAATGAAGCCAGAGAAACTCAGAGTGGTACACGACGCCGCCGCCAAGACAAGAGGGGTGGCGCTCAACGACATGCTGCTGAAGGGACCTGACCTGATGCAGTCGCTGCCTGGAGTCGTCATGCGTTTCCGACAACATCAAATAGCAGTCACGGCGGACATTAAAGAAATGTTCATGCAAGTGAAACTTCGAGAAGCTGACAGAGACTCCCTGCGATACGTGTGGAGGGGCAACAGAAGAGATGACCAGCCTCCAGAAGAGTACAGAATGACGTCTCTGATCTTCGGCGCGTCGAGCTCACCGTCAACAGCAATATATGTCAAGAACTTGAACGCCAAAGAACACGAAGCCACACACCCCGAGGCTGCAGCAGCGATCATAGAGAAGCACTACGTAGACGACTACTTAGACAGCTTCAGGAGTCTAGAGGACGCAGTACGTATAGCTAAGGGAGTTCGAGATATACACGCAAAGGCCTGCTTCGAACTCAAACAGTGGAAGTCCAACTCAACCCTGCTACTCCAAGAGCTGGGAGAGGAGGAGCTCATAGAAGATATGGAACTCTACAAGACAGAAGAGAAAACAGAACGAGTGCTAGGAGTCATCTGGAAGTTGAACACTGACGAGCTGACCTTCAACCTCAACTTAGCTCGCGTTCCGACAACGCTACTGGAGGGAGAAACACCTACGAAGAGAGAAGCCTTGCGGATAGTAATGTCACTGTTCGACCCACTCGGCTTCGCGTCTCCTGTCACCATACGGGCGAAGCAGCTCCTGCAGGAAGTGTGGCGCAGAGGAACGGCGTGGGACGACCCTATAGACGAAGATCTCGCGGAGCAATGGACGACCTGGCTGACTCACCTACAGAAGCTACGAGACGTGAAGATACCGAGGCGATACCTGAACTACAGCGACGCTGCCTCGATACAGCTTCACATCTTCACCGACGCCAGCGAGTCAGCATACTCTGCGGTCCTGTATTGGAGAACGAAAACTCCTGACGGCGAGGTCAAGCTCTCTCTCATCGTCGCCAAGGCGAAGGTGGCACCGTTGAAGCTAACGTCGATCCCGAGGTTGGAGCTTCAAGCTGCAGTTATGGGCACCAGACTGGCAGACTCAGTCATAGAAGAGCACGAGAGGAAACCTGACTGCAAGGTGTTCTGGACCGACAGTAAGACAGTACTCACCTGGATCAGGACAGGGTCACGCACCTACAAACCATACGTGGCTCATCGGCTTGCTGCTATAGAAGAAAGTACCAAAGTTAACGAGTGGCGCTGGGTTCCGACGAAGCTGAACGTAGCGGACGACGCGACACGAGACGTCCCGCTCACCTTCGACAAGGATCACAGATGGTACAAGGGACCCGACTTCTTGTACGAAGAAGAGGACCAGTGGCCAGTCGAGACAGATACTAAGAAGATCGAAGACACTTCTGGGGAAGAGAAGGTGAACCACGTAGCGAATAAAAGAGAACTTAGATTAACAGAAGGGCTACCCGAAGCCTCACGCTTCTCTAACTGGCACCGGCTTCGATATACTACAGCGCGAGTTCTTCTATTCATTGAACTCTGCAGAAGAAATAAAGAAAGCGTAAATTACAGAAGGACTAAGAAAAACAAAGAACAGGATCCAAACTGGAATAAGATAGCAAGAAAAACGTCAAGCACTAATGAAACACAGAAGAAAACAACAACAAAGATAAATAGAAAATTCCTCCCAGTCTCTGCCGAGAACCTCAAGCAGGCGGAGGAGTTGCTGATGCGTGCTTCTCAAGAAGAGTCGTTCGCAGAAGAAATAGCCAACCTAAGGAGTGGGAAACCGGTCAACAAGGAAAGCAGACTACATCAACTCAGCGTCACGTGTGTGGATGGTGCCCTCCGGCTTAGAAGTCGCATAAAAGCCGTCAAATACATGCCAGAAGACTTCAAGAGCCCCATGATAATAGACGGAGACCATCCTATAGTTAAGACATGGATACGAGCGATACACCAACAGCTACATCACGCAGGAGTAGAAGCGACAGTCAACGAATGTAGACAACAGTACTGGGTGTTACGCCTGCGCCCTACAACGCGCTCAGTACTGCGACAGTGTTTGTTCTGCAGAATGAAGACAGGGACTCCGCCACATCCACGAACAGGTGATCTACCACAGTGTCGTTTGGCTCATCACAAAAGGCCATTTACCTACACTGGGGTGGACTACTTCGGCCCGCTATCTGTAACAGTTGGAAGAACGCGACAGAAACGCTACGTCGCGATATTTACCTGCCTCACTACGCGAGCCATTCATCTCGAAATTGCAGGCTCACTCAGCACCGACTCAGCAGTGATGGCAGTCCGAAGAATGATCTCTCGACGCGGCTGCCCTACAGAAATATGGTCAGACAACGGCACCAACCTAAAGGGAGCTGAAAAGGAACTTCGACAACAAATAGATGAAGCGACGGCGGAAGAAGCTGCAAAGAGAACCATCGCTTGGCGGTTCATACCTCCTGGCGCACCGTTCATGGGAGGAGCATGGGAACGAATGGTCCGGTCAGTCAAGACGGCGCTCGCCGCCACTCTGCACGAGCGACACCCTACAGAAGAGGTGTTATCCACACTACTAGCCGAGGTGGAGTACACCGTGAACAGCAGGCCACTGACCCACGTTTCAGTGAGCCCCGAAGATCCAGAAGCCCTGACGCCAAATCACTTCCTCCTAGGAGGACAGGGTCGAGTACCGCTGCCTGGAAGTTTCACCGACAAGGACGTAGCTTCGAGATCCAGCTGGCGAGCAGCCCAAAGGCTCGCTGACTTATTCTGGACGCGCTGGGTGAGAGAGTACTTACCCGAGCTTCAACACCGGCGGGAGCCGCACGGACGGGGCCCAGCTGTGCAGGTCAACGACCTCGTACAAATAGTCGACGCCAACCTGCCCCGTAACGTGTGGGTCAGAGGAAGGGTCATCGACACGTACCCCGGCCCAGATGGAGTCGTCAGAGCAGTGGACATCCGGACAAAAGGAGGAGTTCTACGTCGACCAGTGAGGAAGCTGGTGATCCTGCCCCTGCACGACGACGGACCCGCACACGGAGGAGATGCAACATCGTCGCACGGCGGGAGAGATGTGCGGGACAGCGTGAACAGTTTAAGAGAAAAAGTGTAAACAATGAACAGTATTTGTGATTAGTGTTATATGATTAGGTTTAAGTATAGTTTAAGTCAAATTAGAGTCTGATTAGATTATTGTTTGTTTAGTATACTCCGGCCTCCTATTGGAAAACATTCCAGTAACAGCGACCAATAGGAGAGCCGGAATTAATTAAAGTTTATATGAAAATTGTGAATATTTGTAAGATAGGAATATTGTATAAATTATATTTTTCTCATATTATAGGCTAAGTAATGATTCAGAAAATGTATAGTTAACATACTATTGTAATTCATTTTTAAATAGAAAATAGCATTTTAAGTAAACGGCTCTCGGTGTGGTAAAGTATCGTCGTACTTAACCTTAAGGAAAAAACCGCGCGCGGGCCCCGCCCCCGCTCTTATTGGTCGAAAAGCGAGCGATCTTATTGGTCGGCCAATGGGAGCGGGGGAATTTCGGGGCCCGAATTTGTATAAAATGCGGCCCACACCGAGAGTCGACACATTCGGCGGCAACACAGCAAGAAGAGCGGACCAACAGGAAGAAATAGGAAGCCCTCGAAGACTTCAGCAACAGCGACGCCTCGGATACAACGAAGGAGCCCCGGAACATCAGCGAAGCCCTAAAGGACATCAGCGAAGCCCTAAAGGACATCAACGGAGCCCTACGAAATAGTCGACGTAAACAAACTGCGTTTGTTTACGTTTTGCATCCTCTGTTTGAGCGTCAATAAATTGAGTTTGGTGTTTATACAAGGGCCTTCTCATTTTTCACCAATCCGGCACCCCCAATAGTTGTGCTCGCGCGGTGTCTCTTGCTGTAAAGTTGGAGCCCGTGCGACACAGTAATCAATATTGCACAAAACTTTTAATGATATTGAAATTGTAATAGCATTAGAGAGGAGAGCCGCCGATTCCCGAAATACGAGCTAGTCTCAGTTTGGGAATCAGTGTGCTATTTTTAATTACCCCACTGTACAATTAATATGCTTATCTTTGTGTTGTGTTGATTTGCTTATTGTACTTTTGAAGGAAATAAATTATATATTATATATTATATATTAATTATATATATTATATATTATATATTATTATATATTATATATTAATATTTATAAATTAGTGTCAACATAGTGGTGTGTCCATATAAACTGAATTAGGTAAGAACTTAGTGTTTATTGTGATGTCTCACTATTGTTATCTTATGATAGAAAACTCATAACACCGTCATTTACAACAGTAACACTAAACAATGATACAATATCAACATGTAAGTCAATTGTAAACACATTGATTATCTTATCAAATTTTAGATTCAATTAGATCAACAACAAATACTATTGATTGTTTTTAAATTTTAAGTGAAACAAAACAAGTAATGTTAAGTGGATTTTTAAATACCAAATATTTAGGTTAAGTATGAAGTCACTTATGTTTTTAACTAAGGCAAGTTGTAAAGTTACCTTTAACTTTTTTATTGCATTGTATTTACATAAATACTATAATTCTTTTTACTCTGCTATGAATTTATCAACAATATTAAGTTCTAAAGAATATAATAAATGAATCCAACAGATTTAGTCAGATATTTCAATGTTAGGTATAAAATGTATAACATGCATGATATAACTGCAATTGCAAGAAGTAGCAGACAACTCTGTACTCAATCTTAAAGCATAGCTCGAATAATAGATTTATTAATAAAAATCTACTATGACCAATAATAAATACTACTAATAAACTACTAATAATATACATAATATATAGTTACTACCACACCACAATCAACATTTAAGGATATATATAAAGTTTTTAAACAGTAGCTCAACAAGTCATGTGATAACCTTGTTTGGTTACTCCGTGATAACGCATGCATCTGACACATTGGTGTCACAGTTATTCCTTAATCCAAGGTCACATGTAGCATATAAGCTTATCACTATGTTACAACTTAATTATTTGTTACTAATTGTTTGACTCATTCAAAATACAATTATTATATTTTAATTGCTCTTTTTAGAGTTATTATTATTTTATTGTAATAAATTCTGATGTAAGATTGCTTTTATTGTTGTAGTCTAGTGATTTTGGATTACTTTAAAAAATGGTGTCATTTAAGTTAATTATAATTATAATTATAAACAAAACCAAAATTTCCTAGAATTGGTGCTTGCGTAAATATAAGTATCTATTTATACTCTGCATTTATGTTTATTATAAAATTATTAGATGATGAAATATTCCTACATTATGAAAAGGTTATAATTAATTTTGCAAATAAAGAATAACCTATTGATAAAGAACAACAATATTATTTATATCATCGGCCCATGGGAAAATGGTCACAAATAAACATGTTGTATTGTTTGCATGCAGAGTGTGAAGTGTGTCGTGCGGAGATGGATCCGTCGCGGCGGCAGCGTACACAGACCAAGGCCACGGCCGAGGAGCAGGCCCTCGACCAGATCGCCAGAGAGGTATGCACAGACAACTACGTTTTTTATTGAAATCGGCTCAAAGCTGTTATTAGTGTTATGAGTTTTAATATTTGATTTGTTAATGACACACTTGAAATCGACCAAATTATTTGTATTTGGATCATAATTTCAAAACAGAATCATATTAGCGGAAACGGACCTTATTTCTACAAAAGTTTAAAGTACATATTTCGAATTGTGGCTTGTTAGCGATCATGTAAAGAATAAGATTAGACTGAACAACTACATGTGACTAGCTAGTAAGCTGCATTTAAAGATAATCAAATTATTGAGACTTGTGTGATGCCATGTGACTTATTAATCCTTGTCTACAATATAATCTCGTTAAACCAATTGAACTAGTTTTCTGTACGAGGTACTCAATATAAGGTGTTAAATTAATTAACACTTCTAGCATATAATACGGTAAATTGGATACGTTAATATTGCTTCAATCAACACTTCATGAATTGTTCATATAACTCTGTACGTAATTAATTGATGACCGCGGAAAACTAAACAATTGAACCTGAAAATGATAACATCATAATGTCAAATGTTGCCGAGAGATGGCGCTTAGCGGTCCGTTAAAATACGAATTTGAAAACACCAGTTTTGATAACTGAGTTACTCACTTGATGGTACCGTAGAGCAGACTACACAAAACATGAATAATTATTTATAATTATCGATGAATAACAATGCACAATAGTACTAGCGTAATACGAAAACAAAACTAAAGAGGCGATCACTCCTTTAAACTAACAGAGCATTATCTTGTGATAATGTGATAAGATTAGCATTTATTGCGAGACACTTCACTAGTTTACAGTATTTTATGGTTAATAAACACAATTCACTTCACCTGTGTTACCGAGACTAGAATATGATCCACAATGTAGACTGGCGTGCCACCCGGCGAGCGCGACGATCCTAAATCCCGCACACTGTGCCAACAATACGCCGCTCTTGGATATAATATTCAGTTACCAAATGTTTGTTACGTTATCGATTTATTTTTAGTAATTCGACATGAGGTTTAACTCGCAAGTATCTTAAATTGCAAACTCAGGTGCTTGTCAATTATTCTGAAATAGTTTTTGTTGTTTTCTTCTATCCTTCAGTTTACATTTTGGCGTGTATCCTACTTCCGATAAGAGCTTTTGAGAGATATTATGAGGTCTTTAAAGAAAAAGTGATAAAAGAGTTTTAAGTATATCGTACAACCTGTTTGTCAAATGACGGTAAACAAGCTAAAATATTTTTTTACCCCTCGACTTAACCCACATAACAAATCATTTTTATCAGGATTGCAAAGACTAGGATATAGCAATTGACACTCGCTTGACAACCGGACTTCTATATTACATTTTCCCACCACCAATTTTATCACCAAATGTCATCATCAATCAACGAAGCTTGTTGTAGCACGCAAAGGAACCTGATAATAGCCTGCAGAGCTACTCAAAGTCACTTAACCAGACCGCGTTTTCTTACGCCCTTATTTACTAAAAACTCATTTTGCCCAGAACACCTGCAGCGTGGCACCACAGTGTAATTTGCCACCTGTTAATGGTGGTTATAAAATAAGGCGCGATCAAAATAGACTTCCGCGTGCGACACCTCTCGACCGCCTGACTCCTCTGATCTCCTCTTTGATACACTCGGATATGAGACACTTAAGTCTCGCTAATGAACCTTCATCAACTATTAATAACGATTTGTTCTAGATCTTTCTGCAGTTACTATGCAGTTGATTTACCTACATGTGAGAGACAGCTTGATGGAAAGCCAGCGATATAACTGGTTTGAGGATTAGATTATCATTAAGCAAAACGTAAATGTGGAAATATAGGTGAACTTCATTTGCTATGTGTTACATGTTAACGCAAATGCGTGCGTGTAAGTGTTTGACGTGCACATAATTATCTGCGTTCTTATGCCAGTGTGTATTATTGCATTATGTTCAATGTGTTATGGCAAAATGACTTTTATGCGAGTAGCGTTAGTTGTCAGTATGCCTTACTCATAATTCATACTTCGCAATAAAACGATAACATTTTTTTAATATTTCGCTCACTAAATATTCCATAATATCCCAGTGCAACTAAGATAATAAATAATAAAGAGCTTGTCGACACCTCTGTGGGTGGTCAACAATAAACGTATTTTAATAAATAACGTATAATAATAAACACAACACAAAACGCATAACCAATTCAAAATATTATCGAATTGAATTGAACGTGCGCGTTAAATAATGACGAGCGAATCGGATGTATCGCAGATCTATCTTTCCGACGATTATTGCTTTATGGCCTGCTTAGGGCTGCCACTTAACAAAAACATTATATTTATTGAGATAAATTCTATTTTTAATGCTGAAGACTCATTTCTTGTTAGAACTGCTTTTCTTTCTACATATCTATTCTTGTAAATTCACTTCCACAAGTCACGAGACCTCGTAAAAAACAGTTCATGTAGAAAATTTTAAACAGTTCACTTTTCTAAGAATGGTATTATATACTAGCATTCACGCATTAAAAGTCACGCTTTATGGTTCATTTAGCAAGGTTTCGATTCTTGTACGTTTTTGTTTCCTTACTTCCTTGTCAATGATTTCTTACGTGTACTTAGTTTACAAATCCGGATCATCAGTATGAATTCTAGCTGGTTCCGACCAGGTTGTAATAATGAAATAAATATAGGACTTGATGACAGAGTCAAAACATTAACAAGGAGTTTGTTTTAAGTTATCAAATACTCACGTGCTTTGTGTGGATATAAATATTTAAGTTAGATTGTTAGCTAAACTTACTGTAAGGCGATAAGAAGATAGTTGTTATATATAAGTTATTCAAAGCCAGACGACGGAGAGACCACAAAGAATCAGAGAAATACTCTTTTCTTCCAATTCGTTTGCCATTTCTCTAAGGAGCCAAATTATTCCTAAGAGTTTTTTTTAAAAGGATAAACATTTCTGAATATGCTAAAAATTTTATGTGTGGTAATTGTGACACCCCTAAATAATGCTTAAAATATATTTATGCGCAAGCGCATACAGCGTGCATCGGAACGCGGTGCGAAACAAAACGACGAACGGCCGAAATAGATGCGGCCCGGTCGCTCACGCTATTTACGAATATTCGGAGTATGTTGGACCCTTCGTGACATTAACTGGCTAGCTAGTCTAGTGCATATTGCAAGTGTCGGCTACTAGCCACTCGGCAGCCAGCCCGCAGCCGGCGGTCTGGCGCTACAGCTAATTGCGGGCTTGGTTTAGCTGGCCTATCTTTATTATCGTGGGTACTCGACTGTACTCACATTTCGCACCATACAAACTGATGTTAATAGCAAAAGTTATGAATGAGTTCGATGCATCCTCAGATGGCATAAAATGTTATGTTCAGTGGGATATAAATCCCCGTTCTTTTTGAAATCCGTTCCCACAACATGTAAAGTACTGTAGTAAAAATAGTTTTTCCATTACATCTAAAGCTGGCTATTTGAATGAGTATAATTGCAGATTAACTGTATCATTTTATCACAGTGCTCATGTGGACTATTTTTAGAATAACGAGGATATCCGCGTGTATAATCTATCGTTTAGGTATGGCATGCATTACATTTAAATGGCTAAGTAATTATGATAGTTGAGTAAACATACATCTAATTGGTAATTATGGAGTGGGTTGTGACTGCTTGATATATGATAGGTGTACGTAGGTGCCCTTTGTGAAGTACCACTTATGGAGAACTTATTGATTCATTCTTAAAGACTACGCAGTCGATACAGGCTTATTGATGGATTCAATTCTCATATAACGAGAACTGATTATGTGACAAATTCTCTGTAATTGATGTTAGTAAAACATTTCACCTTTGTAATAATAATAAAATGTATGAACAGCAATTGAAGCTGTGACACTATTGGCACGGTAATATAATCATCCATATTACCATGCTACTCGTAAAAGAGTACTGATTCTGATGAGTTGTATGAGCCAAATCAATATATCGAGTTGTATCAGTTTAAATTCTACATTGGTTTGATATACCGAGATTTCTACAGCGTTTTTTGGTAGATAGAATTGATAGATGTGAAAAAATGAACATCAAAAAGTTTAATGCAAGCTCTTCATATCTTACCCCTTATAATAAGCAAAACCTTTTTGGAATTCAGAAAAAAGTATAGTAAAATATTAGTTGGCAGCGAAAAGTCTCGTGCAATCCGGCGCCCGTGTCGCGGCAATCGTTGCAGTAGGTCAGATGTTTCCGCGAAGTAACGGACACAGTTGGCTTGAACCTCATCTCACTGTACACTATACTACAGACCACCTTCTACCGGTGATGTACCACGCAAACGATTCCGGTCTCGCGTAATACTTGTATTTACCTGTATCTGAGATCCGTACTTTTTATTTGATTTAGTTTCCGTATTTGGACCTATACTCTGTACCTAATACCATTGATATCATACTCGGTATGCACCAATTAACAGCTCAAAACAAAGAATTCTTTAACTCGAAACGCAAGCTACGTTATCTTAATTATGCATTAGTTTATTTGCATGTTACATGTAAAGTGTTAGAAAAATAGAAAACAATACGTACCGTTAGCAGTTGATTATAATTTCTTTGTCCATTTATGTCGGTCAGTCTAAATTTTGTAGCAACGAACTGTGACAGATGGTTCACCTTAATAACTTAGGATTCTAGGTCGCCATGAAGTGCCATGAACTCTAAGACTAACTATACCTTATATTATGAATAAATTTCTAAATATATTTTGGTTTCGTGTAATGTTCGTGACGTGGGGTAGAGCCCCCCAGGTACGGTGATCGTATGATTGATTCGCTTCGAGTCACGTTTTTTTGTTTATCGATATAATATTTTTATGTTTTTCTGACCAGCACAATACAGAAGAAAGCCTAATGATTAATATTTGTTTTTAAATAAGATCACCAATTCAGAACCCTTGGTATTGTTTATTATTTAAAATCACAAGAACTTGAATTACGCTTCAGTCGTGAATTAATTTTATTCGAAAACGGAATATAGATTTTCAGTTGCCTTAAAGTGGGAGTTGAGTATATAGGTCATTTGGCACCTGCCGGCTCGGGGTCGTTGTCCTCTGGCAGATCGATCCCCGTCCTATTTCCGCAGCCTTCCAGAGGCCTCGGACCTACCCTCACCCAGGCAGCGTTACGTAAGGCCAGGAACATTCAACCACAAAATATTTAAAATGAATGTTGCAAAGCATTGCCAAAGAGAACGCAATGAGCTTTTAGAGGTTTTTGCCAAAATGAGGTTAAACAACTTTATGGCTAAAAATGTAAGTAACTCTTTTTGTCTCGTGTATACTGTTTAGTACTGTTATACATAGTTTTACGTGTGTTATAAATCTATTTATTTAACTTCCGAGAACGGATGGCGAAAAATGTTGCTATGAAAAATTGTTTTAAAAATACATTATATTTTAAAATCTTATCCGCAACTTTGTTACGAACACTAGCATTTAAATGTTATTCTTATAATAAAAAAGTGTTAAAGTGTTCTCGCAAACTAGTTTACATTTTAATAACATTTTTATGTCTTTCTGTTTTTTTTATGTTGTTTATCGTTTGTCCTTCAGTGAACTTGATATTTTGCGATAATTATTACAATTTATAATATCGACTTATGTCGGGCCATCACAGCCTTTATCAGTCCCACTTAAAGCCTTATATTATAAAGGAACTAATTTATTTGGGATCATGAATATAAAATAATATATGTTTTTGACTTCTGTCTCTCAAATTTTAGTAGTCAAGAAAATCATGAATATAAAGGATAATAAGTATTGATCAGTTTGTGTACAAAGGATTCGCTTTAAAACTGTTTCGAAAGGCGAATATAGGATTAACTCGAGCCCACCCACAGTCTGGGCTCTGGTGACGTCAAGAGCAGCATCGATCTGTCTGAGTCCCATCCCCCACTGCCTCGCGCCCCGGGGCTGGGCTGATGCAACACACCAACCTTATGTCGTTATGCCAGCAACACCAGTAAAACTTACCCTGCCATACTCCATCGAGATATTTTATCTACTCTTGGTCCCAAAATATGTAATTTTCAGAAGCTTTATAATTCAGCTTGAGATATGTTTTTTTTTCTGCACCATAATTTTCACCAAAATCAAGCAGATTCAAAATCAAGAAGAATTTTTAGTAATCACAAACAATACAAGCGTGATCTTCTCGCGTACTTATATTGCCTAAGCGTGCTAATTATATGTTAAAATTATTGCTTACAAGCCTGACCTAGTTAACATCGACAGATTGCGCTGACGGACTGAAATTCATTAATGTTGCCTCAGTACTTATTCAGACTCGTGTTCAAAAATAGACGAACATCTCGTGCATTTTATATTTTCGAATGTTGTAGAAGCCCTTTCAGGTAGCATACATTTTGCGCGACATTGTCTTGCATGCAAAGCCGGGGGGTTGTTCCTTTTAGGCGGGCGGCTGGAGGGGCGCCTGGGCGGTTCGGCGGAGGGGGACTCCAGCGTCAACGACCGCCACTCGTCTGTCTGCGAGCGCGAGGGAACACCGTCCCATGCTGCACCCGAACGATCCAACTTTCAACTTTCGTCATTTTCTATAGTTTTACGAAACGTTCGATATCGCGCGGTGTGCGTTGTATTCCGGACGCTCTGTGAGGCAATCGCCGGTCGTCTGTGACAATAACCAAACGGGTTGCGAACATTCACTCGTTTGGCATGATGCGTTTCGTGACGGTTGTGTCGCCTATGCGTCGGTGTCCTGGCATTTGGCACCTGTAATCACATTAATGTGGAATATTAACGTAGAGTTCGGCGTGCGCACGTGTGATCTTCGTCTTGCGGTCTGACACGTTGATGGATAATCCGTGGCGTCCGCTCGCCGGTTTCGGTGACACATTGCATGTGTGAAAGTGTGTGGGACTGCATCGATCTAAAATAGACGTTTTTATTTAAGAACAATGCGCTACGCGACGTCAGGCACTTCCTAGTGCGGTGACAGAGCTAGCTATGCTGTGAGACTTGTTTTTGTTTTTGTGTCGGGGTACTGAGTGATTGGTACGATGGTTCGATTGGGGTTGGCGATGGTGGTCGGAGTGGCGCCAGCTCTAGTCTCGTGGTGGCGCGGGCAGGGCGCGTCCTTGCCGCATCCGTTGGTATTAACTTCGCCATGCTCAGAGAAGGCCCCTAAGTTATGGCCGCCTCATCGCTCGCCCTCTCTGTCTGACTGTCTGGAGAGCAGCAGCGACGAGGATTCCGCGCGATCGATCGTTTGCTTAGTCAGACCTAAATTAGTAAGTATTTTTTATTTAACACTTACTTGCCCTAATTCATTAGTATCATTGCAAAATGCACTTTATTTCTTAATTTAATATTTTAAACTACAGTTATCGATGGGGAAAGAATTCTATTAAACAAGGTAAATCGAACTGATTATAGCCAACATTTTACCGGACTACTTTTTAAATAAGGGCAAACTAAACTATCGGTGTTTATAAGTTAGTAATTTATTCTATGACGTAATATATCATAATTGATTTCTATTGATGAAGACACTTTAATTTTGCACGTTCTTTCTCTCAACCTAATTGCAGTACGGAAGGTTGTAAACACTCGTCAATTAGACATTAATTAAATTAATTGCATGTTGTATGCGTCTTGTGACCGCGGCCAGCTGGAATGTTACTACATCGTATAAGGATATACACAATTACTAAAACTGGTTTTACAATAACAGACTTTACGGTGTTACAGTAAGGAGAAGAATGTTTTGCAGATGTAAGCACAAAGAGTCTGAACCGGTCCGCGGACCGCGGTGAAAGCAGAATATTTGCATAATAAGAGATACATATTGTTCAGAGTTATGGCTTCAGCGCGCAGGAGGCGGCCGCGTGTGGTCCCACTACACAGCCGCCTGTCCCATGAATCACGCAGAACACTTCAATCAATTCTAAAAATAAGTCGTCTCATAAAACTCGCCTATCGTTCCTTTTGATTTAGAGCTAAATAATCGTTATGATAATTGACTGCGCGTGTCCGTTCTTTAAGTATTAGCCATAAAACGAAAGTTGTTTTATGTTTGAGTTGTCTATTGTTTGATCCTATAGCCTGATGTCGTGTTTTATGGAACACTTGACTTTGGTTGCCACTGATAGTTTTGCTCTAGATTTCTGTGTGCCCCACTTATCTCTCATCATACGTGATCGATTGTAATTAATAAAACTAAAAGAGTAAAGACATCGATCGTTCACCTTTGCTATTACGAAAGCGCATCTCACGTGCGTTGGCGACGGCAGCTCGGCAGCGGCTCGCAAATGTCACGATATTTACGTCCGCGTACCGTCGCGTGCGCACCTCTCCGTCCATCGATCCCGTTCGATCTCCAAACAGTTAATCGTCCGCGATCGGTTTTTACGAAGCTCCCCGCGACAGTCGCGTGCCGGCCTTCTCAATTATTATTCCTGCGTGCGGCCGCTAGTTGCGTTTGCGCAGATTTAAGTGCGTACCGTACTCAGGCCGCGTGATATCAGTGTATATTGATTAGTCGGTCGGTTAAGTGTGTTCTATTTATAAGTGCGGGATTACTTATATCACAACGTGTTCACAGGATTTAATTGCATGATGGAGCATTCAAATTAACATCATAAAGAAACTAAACCTGATTAATTCTCTCTCAAAACGATCATGAGGCATGACATTGATTTTGATCGATCACTTGATGATCATAATATTATTAATTAACTCTCTAAATCGTTAGTTCGGTTCGGAATACGAACTTTTCACTTTTCAAAAATCTTTTCAATTTGTGATAATTATATTTATCTTCTTTTAATATAGTGGTAGTCCCGAGTCTCGTAGAATCTGCTCTACTTATACTTTTTTATATTTTCAAGCCGGTACTATTATTTAGAATTTTGGGCTGGGCGATGCACAGGTCTTTAATATTCATTTTGTTTAGATAGTTTTCGAACGACTTTAAATTTGCTTTTCGTGTGTACATTTTAGTAACGGTCACTTTCATTCGTGGCGCCTTTTGGCAATTATTTTTACTGGTACTCAATAATTTATATTTATTAGTTTCTTTATCCAACTAGGTTACTTTTTATAGACGAAAGAGAAAACTTACAAATGTAATTTAATATGATTTTACGAGTTCAAAAGCTATCATCAAATACAGAACGATTCATAGAAATTTGCCGACAAAGGAGTTCTAAAATTTACTAAAAAGAGGAATCTCTAGTTTTCATTAAATTATAAGTCCAAATATTGTGGTTCTCTGGATTGCGTTTGAGTTTTTATTTCAATAGTAAGTAGATGATGCCATCAAAATATCTTTAGCACGTTATCTATAGTGAAATCAGTCTTAATTACACGACATTATTATAACGATTCTTAGTCGCTTGAAGCTCGCCTGCCCACACCACTATTATTACCTCCCTACAAGTAAAAATAAACTTTAACTGAACTGAATAAGACGTGTTATCATACTGAATAGAAATGATACATGTTGTTGTGTTTGGCGGGTATTGTGATGGATAGTGTAGCCGTGACGTCCTTGCACCTTTGTCTGGTCCCTCGTGACGCGGAGACCAAGACCACTAGTGTTTATACAGGAAATACTACCGCCGGGGAAAGTTATACTGTACTAGTTATACTGCATTTAATGAGTATTAAAACTATTTATAGCCTACTTTTACATTGTCTTTCTCATCCGTGAGCAGATTGACTCGATGACATTAAAATTCCATCTAATCCATAGATACAACTGTGGAAACGGTTATTTAATCATTTAGTTAAAGTATTTTTGAAAATTCCGTCTTAAAAGACCGAAAGTCAAAGAACAGGTCCTTTGTAAAGAATAAAGAGCCCTCAGCCCTGTAAATGTGGTTAATTAATAAAAAAATACTAAAGACAGAACTTCAATCTTTGCATTAACCTTCGTTCGACAAGTTGCGACCTTGCTATTTAACGATTATATGCACAATAACATAAACACGATAGTTTCAAGTCAATTTGCACGAAGCTGACTTATGCTGGCAGATATATTCTACAAAACTGCCATAAACTAATCACTTCAACAGTCAAACTATACCCGTACTACGTGAACTTATAGGGACTGTTGTCGTTGTGGAAGAGGGACACCTCTCAACGTCGTTTAATTCACTATCTCGCAACCACATGTGTAACGGTCTTAACTTAAAATATAATAGTAGGCTCCCAGGACTGAGACGTATAACACTGTCTAATAAATCCATTATACTAGTAAATTACATTGCAGTGTTATATAAATGTTTGCAATATTTTACAAACCGCAAAACATGCTGCTTGTTAAATTAAACCGCGACTAAAACGCAACCGTATTGCAGTATTTTAATTTCCTTGTTAACTGCTCATACCTTCCAGTTCGTAAACCTACATATATATTTACTTGACATGTCGTAAGCTCGTTACTACCTCAGCTTTACCTATTTTATGGCTAACTCCATAAAAACTGACGCACGCAATGTCTTTCAAATCCTTACCCAAAATAACAGAAGTAAGAAAGAAGCTAGATATTTTACGATTTCCGATTGACCTGAAAATTCCAATCACAAGTTTTATACTGAGGATATTTTTACTTGGCTTTACATTCTCGGACAATTTCAGGGCAACGGAAGGAAAATGGGTGGTTTTAGTCAGTAGAAGTCTCACACTCCCTCCTCTCAACCCAACGCAGAAGAAGTCATTTGATGATTTATTTCTCATCCAAAAAAAGCCTCTTATTTTCCTCATTAACATAAAATTGTATTTAAACCTAACAACACATTTTTTTGTAACGGCTTTAGTGCAGCCCCCAAAACTGTGTATTGCGTACAAATTCTTTAGGCCACGTAATGGAGCTTGACAATAGAGTAGTTACATTTCACAAGACTGTATAGTGGCGAACTGATTGCTATTATATTTCTTCAGACGGCTCCAAACTTCGTCAAGTATTGCGACGTTCGCTTCCCGGATGAAGCAATTATCCCACATGCTGGAGACTTTCTTCTTACATTTTTTCCAGTTTAACGGGATTGAAATGCGACTTGCAGATATGCTGTTAATGACTTGTATACACACGTTTTTCTTTATTTTCAATCACAAAAAGGTAAAATCGTAAATTAAATGAGATAAGAGTGCTTGGATTCAAGTTTTGCAGCTATAATTCATTTCGAAAACATTAACCTAATCTAGCAAAGTTCAGCTGAAAGGATTTTTTAGTAACCAAATGCAAAACGAAAAGATAATTGCAAGATTAATGTATAATTTAATAATAATAAAAAAATACTGTTCCATTTATTCTGCCTTATCGGGCACATTGTTATGTTGTCACTTTTTTCCTCTGATAAATTCAATGTCACTATTATTAGATTTATTTATTTTCGCTGGACAGATGGCTGTCGATGTCGAATGTTTATTTTAGATAGTGTTGGTATACGGTGACACCCATCCAACAAAATATCGTTTATAGTTAAACTTGCAGGAGTAACCACCTCTATAAATCATATGTATTCAGAAATTTGTTATCCAGCAAACCGGAAAATCGTGGGATTATCAGTGTTTATGCTCTATAATATTAGGTATTTCCTTAACGATATGAATGTCTCGAACAAAGCTCCATTAATCAAAGCCAGTCTTAAACTATTAGAACGAGCGAGAATCGTCTGCGCGCCGGTATGTTATGATTCACGGTCGTAAGGCCACGCCAGTCGTCTAGGACGTTGAATTAAACCAATACCGATTGAAAAGCACATAACCAGCCATTACACGTTTAAATAGTAATAAAATAAATTGTGACATTTTCTATCTCGCGTAGTGCGGGCCAAAACCGTAACTGACATTATTAAAAACGATTGTTAGTCACACACAATTTGGCTAAGTTTTGGTTTTGTTTTGTTTTAGTTCTCTTTAGTATTCTGTACCGTAACGATGAGCGATTACGAAAGCGATAGCTTACGGCTCGGTGTGACGCGCGGCATGCATGGCGGACACTCGCAGTCGGTCGCAGACGTCGCTGCAACCACACGTGTGCTTAATGCCTTAGCGAGCCAATTATAATCAACACCGCGCGCGTATAAGTTTTCGCGTCTTATTAATGACTCAATCCTATTGTTCTCAAAGTTTCGTAAACAATCATTGTGACAAGTGCTTCTATAGACACTATTGATTTATATCAAACAACAGCAGTTTAGGTGACGCTTACTAAAATAAAGAATGTTGGTCAAGGAGTGCTTAATAAAGTGGAAAATATCGTCGATAAGATAAAGCTATACCGTGACAATAAATGTTATCGCGATTGGTTATAGAGTGCAGTTCGAGAAGAGCTCAGTGCAAAAATTGCGTCCTTCCTTTCTATTCAAGCGCTAGAGACGATGCTGCAATCTAGTCGCCTGCGCACACAGAACATTTGTTGACGCGTGCTGCGCAAGGGGGAATTCGAAAACAGTGCGCGACTACGTTTGTTTGTTTTCTACGAATAAGTGCAACAATAGCTGGCGGATACCCAGTGACGATCATCATGGGGCAGCGATCTGAAGTGGCCACGCCTGATAATAGCGACGAGGAGAGCGGGGACGCCTTCACCGACGCTGACTTCGGCGATTCTGATGATGACACTATTGTGGAAAGACACGATGCAGACAAAACATCACACCTACCTATCAATGAAACTGTCAACAAAGAAATTCAGAAAACCGCATCTACTAACGGACATAGTAATGGTGATGTGGTGGAGGAACAGCCTAGACTGAATGGCCGCAAGATTAGTGGGAGTCAGTCGAGTGATGCCGAAAACCAAAGCTTAGTTTTAACAGATTTGCGCAGAGATTCTCATGGCGATCAGAATCCTTCCATAGTTGGCATTCTCGGCGATCAGCAGAACCATGTACGTATAGAAAATTGTTTGGTATTGACCTCATAACCTTCTTCGAAATTTGTGGTGTGTCATATAAATCCGAGATAATTCTCAACTTCCCAAAAGGCACCAAACGTGACTTGTGAGTCATTGTAGCCTCTTACTGATTTCCTTTCCCTTTACTTAACGTATGGTCGTATACCTGTAATACAATATAAATGTTAATATAATTAACCACCCAAAACGCGGCTAGGTGTGAATTATCTTATCTCGGTATGTTTCACTACGTTCCGTGCGTTTTGAAGGTCGCGCTCTATAGAGTTGTCTCAGGTGAGCATCATATGAGTTCTACATTAACAACGTAACGTTGAAGTGTTGTGGTAAATACTATAGTGTGGCTCACGTGTCGATTAAGGTATATTATTGGTCGTGAGTGTATGATATGTGTTGGTATCGTAGCGGTCAGGTTAGAGCTACATAGTACGGTGTTCGTAATCACGCCGGTGCTGCGGTGAGATGACCTCGTGCTGCTAGATTGCATCGATATGACGTTTCCGGAGAGCTTGTTAACACTCGCCTGCAAACTCTTGGTCCTTTATGTAAGTCAACTTTAAAACAATCGAACACAATTTGCATAGAAAACGATGGCATCCCGATGTCATTTCAATGGACTATACTATAGGTTTCTTTGCCTAGCTCGATGTTGCCCCATTATGTTTGATATAATGGTCAGTGTACAGGTGACATCAGTTAGGAACACTTGTGTGATGGTATTGTCACGTCGGATGACTTCATAGTCGCAGACGTTGCCGCAATATGTCGCCGCTGGAGCTGTTGTTCTGTCTGGCCGCTCGTATTATAATTCTCTACGTGAGTATAGCTTACAACGATTATAGTACCTAAAGCCACTGGAACAAGTTTTTGCGATGTATTAATTACACAGATGTCGTAACTGTTTGGTCAGCCACAGCTATGTGTGCTCTTGTAGTCAACGCCCTTGATGTCCTCACCGTCGTTATCGCTCGTTTCAGTGATTTTGATGAAACCAGTGATTCTTCAACTACTTATAAAACAGGTTCTTAATCAATCTTGTAAGTTATGAGGAATGTGCAAAACATGCCGCTGCGGTGTTTATTTTAACTATAAATGTATTGTGTCATCGACTAGAGCGTATTGGATATAATAGCTGGAATGTTTTCATTCAACACGTTGGGTTTAGTTAATGTGCTGAAGATGTGTGCGCACTGCGCGCTCACCGCGGGCCACTCGCCTCCAACTCATCCTTGAGTTATGTGTTTGTGCTAACAATATAAACAATTAACGTTAAACCAAGCAACAGTGACGATTTGTCACGCAGTGTTAAACCGTTGTCTCTACAACTATGACAATCATTCTTCACAGTTAAATGATTCTGTAAACAACTTTAAATACGTTTTTAAACGATCGCTTCTAACTGCGGCAATCATTAAAATGTTACACAGCATGATTTTCTAATATGTTTTTTTTTTCTAAGTCTAATCAACAGACTACCGCATCGAATTACTCAACAGGTGATTAGTTAATGTCATTTCGATTCGTTGCATAATAAAGTAACTACCGGAAAGAAAATAGCCAAGTTGTATGTTGAAAATATAATAAAAAGTAAACTATTAGAGATAAATCGAATTTGTTGCGTTATGAGTCCATATCGGTTTGAATTGCATTCGTAATAAAAATGTTGTCGGATTTGTAAACACCAGTCGCAGGCGACATGCCACTCTACTTGAGATTATCGCCCTCTAACTAGAACACCTCCGTACCTCTGTTTATCCTTGCTGCCTGCTGCCTGTTCGTTCGGCTTATTTAATTCATGTCAACAGCGTCTATTGATTTCTAACGGATCGATACATAATACATCATCCGTGTCGAGGAAGTCGGCCTGTCGTTTAATTCCTAACCAAAGTCGTCACCTCATTTCATCGGCCCTCATTAGGCGCGATAGCTTCATCAATAATATCCGCGGGCATCCGAGGACCGGCGACCGGGGAATGACCTTCACATCCTTAACGCATTGTGTCCAAGGATGATGTCACCAGCGACGCCAAACATTTTATTAACTCCCAAGTCATCGACTGCCATGTGCTGTGAATCACATTTTTAACGTATATTCGGTATTGCAAACATTTGGTGGCTGTTTGTCGTGACGTCATTTTGAATATGTTTATGTTAAAATATCTAAAAGAATATTTTATCGCATTTTGTGTTATCACCGGTGAGCTCGTTCTGTAATCGGTTCGTGCATTAACCGATTGGGACATTATTGTCTTCGACTAGTTTGTTTCTGTCGAATCAATTGTGAGTGTACCTGAGTTTTATCTGCCTTTGTTTTTAAACTTCTGATTCATCGTCTGTCAACTGATTAGTTTGATTTCAATACAATACGCTTATAATATTCAAACATTCCTTGCATACATTCAATTCAGATCAGCTGAATTCGTCATTTGGTATATTTTCTTTCTAATAACATTAAATATTCGTTGCACGTAAGTGCTGGCGTATGCCGTGCAGCCGGCTGGAAGCGATGGTCGGAAGACAAAAGATAAGGTTATAATAATAGTCTACAGCACACTAAGGAAGGGCAGTGTTATCGCACAGTTACGCCAGTACTTCCCGCCACCCGTATTTGAACTGTTACTTTATACCATATCCACGATACGGGTGCCAAGAGTCGCGGACATGCTTGGCTGCACATAAAGAACACAAAAAAGGTTTTCATGTCTTTGTTAAGTGTCTTGGTGACCTAAAATACTGCTACTCGTATATAAGGCTTTATGTTCAATTTAAAGAGTATGATGTAATGTGAATGTGCAACACAGCAGCCTACACTCACAGTTATTATTTTCGTGATGTTGAGTTGTAATGCGTACCGGGTACGTGCCTCATTTATTCCTGTGAACAATTGAGCTAAAACGCTCTGTTTTTGTTATCATATTCTTTGAGTGAGAGATCTTTGTATGTTACGGCGTTGGCTCAAAAAAGTTCTCATTATTCTCCTAAATATGCCTCAAAGCTGCAACTAAATTCAAACAATGAACGAATTTTACAACCTGGTCTTTGAATATTAAATAGTAGATATACCTATTTGAGGAGGGTTTCCCCGTTCTCGTGCTCCGTATGATATCATAGTATCACAAGTGACTGTTATTACATTCGGTCAGGACCTCCAGCGGGGCTAGCCCGCGCCCACGTAACAACATAAACACGAAATTTTGTATCTAAACCTCCAATTATTTTCCTAATGGATCGCTTGACTGGGATTTCAAAGTTTCGACGTGTTTCAACAATGTTAAGTGACATCGTGTGGAACATCTCGCCGTAATGCTGGTCTCGTGATGGACTTTTGCGTAACACAAGATGCTCTAAAAGGTTCGTCGACATTGCTATGTCGCATATTTAAAAACCAGGCCATTCGCATCAAGACGTTGTTCTAAATTGCCTATTATTTACAAATGTTTATTGCTTTATGCGTCATCTCATTGGTAAATTATACCGTGACCTATTGTTGAAGAATAGAATTAAAATTTTATTTTCATAGATCTAATCTTAACACAATGCCATTTTAATTGGATCATTTTCTAGTGCATAATCTGCGTTTGTTTCATATTGTGTGGGAATATCAATGAATAACCCAATTCCCGAAGAGCTGAGTGTCGTCCCGGTAACTTTGGTGCTCACCATTTTAATTTCACACTTTCTCAATTAATGTTTGTTTATTCATCTTCATCTCAGTGACAGCATGACAAGTTAATTACACGTGAGGAGTTGAGCACATGACGTTACCCGTTAACTTTACAACCACGTGGAGTAATTACGGTCACTTCCGACTCGGTTTCAACACCTTCCTTCAGTTATGATATAAGCCCGCTCACGAATTTCATGTAACACACACTTTTTACTTGTTAGGAATGTTATTTATAATCAACTAATTTATGTTATGTTAGGAAATTAGAGCAATGGACGCACCGGCGAATTCTTGTCGAATTGTGTGTTGTAACAAATTTGAATAATCGTGTTTTGTGTTTGTATCTGAATTCATCGGATATTTACAACTGTTAAATAGTTGCAACACGTTCTAGCAATCATCGGACCGATTACGTGTAGAAATCGGCTAATTATTTCCATATGCAACAACAATTCTTGTTTTAATTACAACATCAATGGAGCTATTATTACACCGAATGTTGAACAGATCTTCCCAGACAAGGAAACGAAATTAGACTCCAATTTAGAACACGGTTTGTGTTGTTAGCAATAGCAACAAAACCACAAATTTCAAAATGATTTATAAACCCAGTTCAGTGCTATCCAATTACAGAGTTAAAGTTTACCGCAATCATACAGTGCGACCGAAATATGAACGCCACAAAAAAATACATTTTTAATTAGTATACATTCCATATTTAGTAAAAATGGTTTCAACGTACAAATCACTGTCAAAATTCCGACACATTCGTCACTTATCGTAGCTTTTCAAATATTAACTCGGTACTACTGACTAATACCGCGCCTGACTAACCAGCAAAGATCAAAACATCAGATTAGCATATGAGCCGTCTCCACAGATTACACTAACTGGTACGTATTATCGTGTGCTAATTGTACGCGTTAGATTATGTCTCGCCCACCAGCCGGCTTGAACAACCTCACTGCGATGCTGGCAACGCGCAGTGCCTGTACTATGAGCTCTCTGAAGTCTGAACAGGGTTGTTAGTATTGTGGAAGCGAAACGGCGCTGTACACAGCGCGTAGAGCCGTCTCGCTTCTCCAACAGATTTACTTGTAAATAAGATACGCTCTTGGTAAAGGCACAGATCATCGCATATTAATTAATCAGCAAAACCCGTACTCGTTTGATTCTTCGGCGTTGCCAACTATACTGAATCATCCGGAGCTTTGAGTATCAGTCTGTTGGAACAGGAGTTAGGTTAGACAGGTGTTGGCGGCTCGATCGGAATCTCGTAAGGAGACGTGTGTAGTGATCGATTTGTTGAGTGTTGTTTATAGGTTGTTAGTACAATTGGTGCTGGGTGGCTAAGAGAAGGTCTTTCTACATCTACAAAGTTTTGCTTTAAAAAAAGACAGACCTATATTTATATGAGAAGTTCCAAAAAGTTCTCATCGCCCATATTCGTCGTCACTGTTGTAATAAAGATGGTGAATTTGAAATTCAGTTGGTACTTATTGTCATATAAAACTAAATTGTTCTTGTTTGTCTGCAGGCTGAGCAGCGACTAGCGGCGCGGCGCGCGGCCCGTGCCGAAGCCCGGGAGATCCGCATGCGGGAGCTGGAGCGCCAGCAGCGGGAACAGGAGGACCATGCCGACAAGGCATACGACATGTATGCGGGGAAAACACCAGGTAACTACATGTACTTACTAATGTAGCACCTGTAGTGAGGACCATGTCTTGAAGTAACACGATTGTATTTGTGGAAGAGTTTCAACAGTCTTTAAGAGGTGTAGAGCCCCGATTCGAATACTTAACTTGCAAAAAATTGAAAATAGTGCTCTAAGATTCTAAGGACAAATACATGAAAAGCAGATTAGGCGGATCAGAGAAGTGGTATTTTTAGATTTTGATTTTGGAAGTTGTTAATCAACCTTTTGTCATTATTTATAGCGATGCAAGGGATATCATGGAATCCGCATAGTTTTAGTCGTCTTTTTCTGAGAAATGCAATTTGTAACTGTGATTTAAATGGACGGTGACAAAAATGTAGTTTGGACTTGGCCTATTTAGATACGCCTGATACAAGAATGTAAACAACTTCTATCTTTATATAAATTATTTGTTTTGTGTTTTGACGGTCAATAGCAATCCAATGGTTTCATTTAGGAATTAAATAAATCATGTTTGCTTTGATATGTTCTTAATAAATCCATTGAAAATCATATTAGGAAATGACTAAGAAATGATCAAGCACTTAATCAATTCGTTTGTTAAGTCGAATAAAGAGACCCGTGGGCAGATGGTTTGCTTTGAGTCAAGCTCCCACACGAATAATGCATTCGCAATCTTAAGGAAAGTTGAACATATCGTTATCTGAGATCACTGCCGGTTCATTCTTCTTGTTTAGTCTTCCAAGTTTACCCTGCGGCTTCGTCAGTTAAAAGCGCATTTGGAAATAAAATGGAAAAATACCCTAACACTTATCCTAAGATTGAATTGAATGTCCACTACCAAGGCTGGCTACCAAGCTATCCAGTCAAATACATATAATACTAGCTGTTCCAGCAAACGTTGTTTTGCCATAGTGCAAAAAAAAAACATGCTCTTTAGGATATAAAAATAGATGTTGTCCGATTCTCAGACGACACGAGAATTTTATACATTAGATGTTGGACTATCTGAACCTGACCACGGCACTACGCATTCAGTTTGAAAATAAGATTAAGTGGATAACTTCAACACCTGAAGAATGTTTACCTGTTCTGCAGACCCTGTGGGTCGTCGCGGCGGCACGCGGCTGGCGGCGCTCAGTCCGGCCGGCGTGCTGTCACCGCGCCGCAGCTCTGAGGACTCCGCTGACGACACCTTCAGCATCAAAGACCTCAGGGTACGTCCACAACTCGATTCATATTTTTTTTACCATTGGCATTTAATTGAGGTTAGGGCGATATAAATTTACCGCACTGCCTTACAAGAGAGGTTATGTTCTTGCTTGCATTATTTTATTTGGATATTTCGGACTTTCTTCCTCAGATCATCTTTCGCCAGTCCTCTAAATTATTCTTCAAGTTTTACTGATTTATGAAACGTTTTGCATACCACTATTTGATAAATTAGTTCAACCGTAGAATATAATTACATAAGAAAGCATCCGTCTTTATATGATACCGTTTTGAGACTAAATCAGTGACACAGTGTGGTGGAATTTCGAAGGGTTGTTCTAAATATATCTCGAAAGTCGCCCGGTGGATTTGGCACGGTTAAACCAAGTCTTAATGGTTCTGTGCGTGCAAATCGATTCGCTATCGTGAATCATAAGTTTTGTATTGATTATTTTAGATACAGCCAGTAGGCGGATCCTGGCAGAAGATAAATCTTATTATGTGGGGGTGTTTAATGTGATTGTTTGTTCGTTTTCAGCATGATTTAAAAGAGGTTGAGGAGAAGTTCCGGAAGGCGATGATATTGAATGCTCAGCTGGACAACGATAAGGCGGCGCTCGGGTACCAGCTGGAACTGCTCAAGGATAGGATAGAGGAGCTACATGAGGAGTATGCGCAACTACAGGTAAACAGTCACAACCACGCTCTATTATCTGGGAATCATACATTGGAAGAGTAGGAAAAAAGTATCAGAAGTTTACTTATGGCCATCAAGAAGTTACACGATAAAATTATACACCGATTAAAATATTGAGTTATAAGACTTCATAACTAGGAAATACCAAATACCTTCAGTGATCAAAAAATAAAAAATCGATTAAACACAAATAATAATTTCCAGCGCGAACACAAAGAGAAGTGCTCATCATTCGAGCGTCTAAAGCGCGAGCACGAGTCTGTGTCGCGCGAGCTGCAGGCGGCGCGCGGGGCCGTGCGCGCGCGGGACGCGGCCGCCGCCGCCGCGGGGTTCGCCTTCGTGGACGCGCCCGCCGACCTGCCCGCCAGCCCCGCCGCGCCCCCCGCCCCCGCCGCGCCCCCCGCGCCCGCAGAGCCCACGCTGGCGCTCGTCAGCCACGGCGCCGAGCAGCTGCTCAATGACGCCGGGGAGGGCACGCTCGGTGAGTACCTGTTCCATAGTGAATATACCTCGGCTATTGCGGCAAAATATCCCTTATCTCTTGTCTTCAGATGAAGAAGTGTAACCCACAGACATAGCTACTTTTAGTTTCCGTAAATGAAAGCTTCGTTAATTCTATTCCAGATGTACGGTTGCAAAAGTTGTTGAGCTCGAAACAGTCTTTAGAGTCGGAAGTACGTAAACTGAAGCTGCAGCTGAACGAGGAGCGCGCGGCGCGGCAGAACGGAGTCTCCAACCATCACGAACATGAGTACGAGAACGAATGTGAGGATGTGTTTTGTTCTTATTTTAATTTAAACGAGCAACATATTTTCGTCTAAATAATTATATAGTGAAGGAGGGTGAATTCAATGATCGCGAGTTCAATTTGGTCCATTGTATGTATTACGCTAACATGGATTTAGATGTTATCCTGCGTTTGGTGCACGAGCCCAGAGATCAGTAACCCCGAAAGCTAGCTGGAGATCGGGGAGCATAGCTCTGTCCTGTGCGACGTGACCTATATTTGGAAGTCCTATCAGTAATAATGTGTGCACGTGTTGATGTTGCAGTGGAAGCAGCGCGTAAGGCGGTGTCGGAGGCGAAGGCGCGGGCGGCGCGCGGAGAGGCGGAGGCGGCGCTGCAGGCCGCGCTCGTGGCGCGGCTGGAGGCGCAGCTGGCCCGGCTGCGCGCGCGCCAGGACCACCAGGACGAGCACGAGGAGCAGCTCAAGCACGAGCGGCGCCGGCTGCAGAGAGAGGTAGGGACACGGACTGACACATCTGTAGCAGGGTGCAGGCCGCGCTCGTGGCGCGGCTGGAGGCGCAGCTGGCCCGGCTGCGCGCGCGCCAGGACCACCAGGACGAGCACGAGGAGCAGCTCAAGCACGAGCGGCGCCGGCTGCAGAGAGAGGTAGGGACACGGACTGACACATCTGTAGCAGGGTGCAGGCCGCGCTCGTGGCGCGGCTGGAGGCGCAGCTGGCCCGGCTGCGCGCGCGCCAGGACCACCAGGACGAGCACGAGGAGCAGCTCAAGCACGAGCGGCGCCGGCTGCAGAGAGAGGTAGGGACACGGACTGACACATCTGTAGCAGGGTGCAGGCCGCGCTCGTGGCGCGGCTGGAGGCGCAGCTGGCCCGGCTGCGCGCGCGCCAGGACCACCAGGACGAGCACGAGGAGCAGCTCAAGCACGAGCGGCGCCGGCTGCAGAGAGAGGTAGGGACACGGACTGACACATCTGTAGCAGGGTGCAGGCCGCGCTCGTGGCGCGGCTGGAGGCGCAGCTGGCCCGGCTGCGCGCGCGCCAGGACCACCAGGACGAGCACGAGGAGCAGCTCAAGCACGAGCGGCGCCGGCTGCAGAGAGAGGTAGGGACACGGACTGACACATCTGTAGCAGGGTGCAGGCCGCGCTCGTGGCGCGGCTGGAGGCGCAGCTGGCCCGGCTGCGCGCGCGCCAGGACCACCAGGACGAGCACGAGGAGCAGCTCAAGCACGAGCGGCGCCGGCTGCAGAGAGAGGTAGGGACACGGACTGACACATCTGTAGCAGGGTGCAGGCCGCGCTCGTGGCGCGGCTGGAGGCGCAGCTGGCCCGGCTGCGCGCGCGCCAGGACCACCAGGACGAGCACGAGGAGCAGCTCAAGCACGAGCGGCGCCGGCTGCAGAGAGAGGTAGGGACACGGACTGACACATCTGTAGCAGGGTGCAGGCCGCGCTCGTGGCGCGGCTGGAGGCGCAGCTGGCCCGGCTGCGCGCGCGCCAGGACCACCAGGACGAGCACGAGGAGCAGCTCAAGCACGAGCGGCGCCGGCTGCAGAGAGAGGTAGGGACACGGACTGACACATCTGTAGCAGGGTGCAGGCCGCGCTCGTGGCGCGGCTGGAGGCGCAGCTGGCCCGGCTGCGCGCGCGCCAGGACCACCAGGACGAGCACGAGGAGCAGCTCAAGCACGAGCGGCGCCGGCTGCAGAGAGAGGTAGGGACACGGACTGACACATCTGTAGCAGGGTGCAGGCCGCGCTCGTGGCGCGGCTGGAGGCGCAGCTGGCCCGGCTGCGCGCGCGCCAGGACCACCAGGACGAGCACGAGGAGCAGCTCAAGCACGAGCGGCGCCGGCTGCAGAGAGAGGTAGGGACACGGACTGACACATCTGTAGCAGGGTGCAGGCCGCGCTCGTGGCGCGGCTGGAGGCGCAGCTGGCCCGGCTGCGCGCGCGCCAGGACCACCAGGACGAGCACGAGGAGCAGCTCAAGCACGAGCGGCGCCGGCTGCAGAGAGAGGTAGGGACACGGACTGACACATCTGTAGCAGGGTGCAGGCCAGCGAGTACTATGGCCGCGTCTCGCGATCGACAGCTGGGTGGCGTGAGCATTGGCCTCCTTCTGTGAAACAGTGATGTAACAGAAGGAGGCGGCGGAGCGCGTTCGGGAAACTGACCCCAGCGCGCCCGCCATACGCGGACGCTCTCCCGCCCTCACAGTCGGGCTGGGCGACGGCACGGGGCTGGGGGGGGGGGGGCAAGAAATATACTTGCCTATTTCACCGCGAAACGCCTTGTGTGAAGTATTCGAATTCCTAAAAGAAACGGGCGCTAATGGAAAAATAATAATTATGTGATTTAATTTTCAGGAAGTCGTTGACTTCTGGGCCGTTATCAATAATGGCGACAGTTAACGGTACAGTTGCGTATGACTTACTATCGGAGTGTGCCATCCTTTACACGCAACCGAATACCAGATGCGTACCTATCACACTGTCTTAGCAACACTTACAAGTCTAAATCAAAGGCTACTTGAGGTTTTCTGCTCCGCACTTCACCTTGAGCAAATCCCGCTTCAGGGGAATAAATTGTATATTTTTTTATAAAAATGTCTTTAGAGGAATAAATTGTACCTTGTTTATAAAAATGTTCTTTAAACTTACTTTTTTCGAAACTGCTAAATATTATGATACAGCTTATTGCTTTTGATTTCTTTACCCCTACCTTCTCATTCAGGGGAATTGTGGAGAAACTGGAATTAAGATTTCCATATTATCAGAAAGAATTCTGAACTCCATAAAATCAAATCCAAAAAATAATTGTTCCCAGTGTGATAGGTACCATAGCGCTCTAAGCCGAATAATCAATATAAATTGATACTTGAATCCTGCACTGGTGTGCTGTATATTAAGTTTAGGACAGCTAAATGTTAACACGACTGTACATAGGTCTTACCGATGTTACTGACGCCTGCCCCTACAAGCCCTAAGTCTGGCACACCTCTGTAGCGAATCTGCTTAATGTTTCAACATTTATACACCTAAAAAACATATTTTTGAAGCATATTATTCAGTGTCATAAAAATATTGTTTTTGCTGCGTTTCGCCACATGTGTGCTGTCCCCTAAAAAGGATTTAACCTATCCGCATGTTTTATGTCAAACTTGAAAACCTAAAAATATTGCCATCGCTTATTGATGTCAAGTTTTATTAAACTGTACATAACGCTATTTAGATTGACCCTGTCTTATTCAATGTTATATTGAAATTACATAATAATATTCTCGAACCACAGGCTCGGGAAGCGCTCAACCGGGTGGAAGAGTTGGAAACGGAGAACAGCCACCTCACCAAGCGACTAGACAAGCTTAAGAACGCCAAGTCAGCACTCCTGAAGGACCTGTGACAGTACTAACACGCCGCGGGACACGCACAGCTGAGCCACGCCCGTGTACTACGAGGTAACCGTCATCTATGCTACGTCAATATTAGCATAAGAGCATTAAGAGTTTGTACACGAACATATTCTGTAAATTAAAAACAAGCTTGATTTACAAAATGTGTCGTTAAGATAACGGAGAATCCGTAAGTTTTGTAACTGACTTGTATCTAATATTGAAGTATTCACTAAATAATAACATTCATATTCCCGGCATAATAATTTCATTTTTATTTTATTGTTATAACTTCATATGATATCGTTTCAAACTTGTATTATGTTGATCATAAATTTATTGATATTTTAATTATTGACTTCTAAAAGATTATAATGTGTGATTGAGAGTAGCATGAATCCAAACTGTCAAAGTTGAAATTGCAGTAAGGACTTGCTACGAAATATGTATTGCATAATTATATCAACTGGGCCTAAGTATAGCCTATTGTCGAGTGTACGTCGAACGACTGATTTTATATGAGAAATGTAGTTCACAAAGTTTTATAATAAATAAGTAATGATATCACTGTATTACTTTATTTTGTATATGTAGGAGTAGTGACCGCACCCGTGCGCGCCTAAGCAAAGATATACAATAACGAGTGCCATGTTATATCTAAAACTTTGTGAACTCCAACTTTATAATATAGCAATGCTGGCATTTTCGATTTATATGGAACCATGAGTCATTTAGACGAAGTCAGCGAGCTTCGTCCACTGTAAGATATTGATGTGGAGTTGGTTCAGACAAGCGGATGGCGGGAAAGCTTCGTAATTGAATAAGTCTTTATACATTTTGAATAGCTAGAAAATATGTAGGAAAATGAGTCTGACCAAACGCCAACGCTTGCCTGTCTGAACCAACTTAGGGATATAAACATTTGTATAAATAAATAAACCATGCTTATAAATATAATGACACGTCATTGTACTGTAATGCAAATAATATGGTTGTATTATGTATGACCAGTATGTAACTCTTGTAAATCGCTTTTTAACTGAATATTCCCTGTAAAGTATGAGAATAATGTGTAAAATTAATGTTTTGTTTAATATTAATAAATAATTATTTATTTTAACTACGTTCGTATTTTTCTGTATAGTTATTATGTAAGTTTTATTTAGCTTGCCGATTTCATTTAGCTTTCTTACTAATCTTATTTGGAGTGATTGATTTGTTACTTGCCATTGGTATCACAAATTCAAATATTTATTATTGAGCGCACTCCTCACACTTCGCCGCCTGTAGGGTGAATCTTAATTATGTTAATGAATTATTGCTTTTATCTTTAATACAATTGCTCAAAATTATATCCCATGAACAATGTGATAGTCTGTTGAGAACATTAACGTCCAATAGGATTAGCGACTCGAAGACGCAGTTTTCGTGGGACTGATCATTGTATTTTTATATTTGGAGATTGTTTTATTCATGACTCTACAAAGTTACCATGCTGTTTAACTGATATCATTGTAAATTATTTTTATCTTGTTATTGTGACATTCTTTTATAACTTTATTGTGACCATTTCGATTAGATCTCGAACTAGTTGAGTTTTAAAGAGAGGGAAACTGAATAAAACATAGTATACTATCTTATATAATGTACAGGAGATTTTCGAACCTTAGCTTATACATGGTGGCTACTTAGTAACAGCAGAGTATAAAGTGTCCGCCCTGAGTAGTCACCGTGCATACATATAGTTGTAATTGTTGTTAGTGATGCTCACTTTTAACGTACAGTGCCATGGCGCACCAAAATGTATTAGTAATACAATAAATCTATGTGTATTGTAGTTACGTGTAGTAATGAATTGGAAATGCGGGTAGCGGTAGGGACGCGCGCTTGTCAGATGTTTATATGTACAACGTATGGGTGTAATATGTATGTATATCTGTAGATTTTTTATTAAAATGTTACTTACATAAGGCGCCTTTGATTACAACATATTAGCCAGTTTTATTTGGATATTACAAACAGGATTTTGTTAAAAACAATAACTGAAGAAAGTGAGATATACGTTATCTTACAATTTTAAATATTTTAACTTGTACTTACTGTTAATTTTCATTATAAAACCACATAAAAACATTATTTCGAATTCGAAAAATTTCTGCAAATTGGTATCATTATATAGGCTGACTGTTACCAGATAGTATCTTGCACCACCGACTCAAACCTCTGGCGACAGTCAGCCGACAATTTGTGTTGAGGCATCACAGAATCCTGTGTGCGTCTAATGTTCAGGTTTATTTTGCGTCTAGTCGATGCACCTTGTACCTATATGTAGACAATGTTTGAGATATTTATAATGGTTTCTAACTTTGCCTTGAATTAATCATGGGTTTCGTGAAGCTAATAGTATGTTTTTAGTACTTTTTTGTATAATTTTGTACGACTCATCACCATATTGTAGTTTATCATTGTACTGAAGGAATATAGAGATAACAGTAGAATAAAAATATGCGATTGAGTATGACTTTGCGAGCTAATCAAAGATTAAGAAATTACCTTTAAAACTATGATTCATCCAGAAATTGAAAGAGATGTGAAAAACAGAGTACTATTTCACAATGGAATTTTCTGGAACCATGATGACCATGCATTTATATAAGTCGTGTTCTTGTCTACATAGAGGTGTGAGTGGATGTCTGACGGGCGGAGCCGCACGTCGGCCCGCGAGGACTTTCTCACTATATCAATGTAATGAACGTGATGATTAAGTAAGATGTATGTATTTTGGTGCTGCATTACTAATTTATTTTGTTTTCAATTTAACTATGAATGACCAACTGTCTTTTTATATGAAGCGAAAACAGACTTAATATTGTATAAATTTGAATATTTTGAATAAATTTCGCTCTGAAAGTGTTGTTTTATTTTCTTTTTTTGTCTTCCAAGGATCGAAATATAATCGGGAAGATTATTATTATCCTAGAATGAGATTGTTTCCTCCTTTGCCAAAGATAGCTTTTTTTGACAAAGTGGGCCTACATTTTCATACATTCATATCACAACGAATTCATAACTCCTCTATATCGTCGCACATTCATGTAAGTACTTGAACGTCTCGTAATTACTCTGTCGATAAACCTTGACTGCTTCGGTCGGATGGGTCTATCGATCGCAGCAGGCTATAAATATCTAGAGGCAAATGGTGCAACTCTCACAAACGTGAGTAATGTATCTACTTCTTTATTTTATTGCACCTACCAAGTTATGTATTGGCAAGTGACTGATATCAAGCAACTTCACTAAGAGTGGATAGACTAAATAAAATATGTTTTGTAAGTCTACATAATTAAAATTCATGCTAAAAAGTATTGGAATCAAACCCAAGATAATTCTTGTTTGTGTTTAGTAAACACGACGATTTTTTTTATAATAGCAAGTTTAGTACAGGCTATTTTATGTTCAACGAAGTATTATTTGTTTAAAAAAACAACATAATAACGTTCTATCAAATTTATTACGTCTATGAGAATGGTACTTCTTATTCATAAAATAAAACAATAATGATGAATGTATATTTACAATGTATCTGGCCCTCGGGTATCCTGGAGATATAGAAAGAAAACTAACAAAATGGTAAAAAAGAAATATTAATTACTGTATTATATTACTTAATACTTAGTTTCATAAGAGTCAAGCCCAAAGAGATGACAAGATTTATGCAAAGATGGATTGAACTACTAGAGATATAATTATGAACACACTTGTTTCATATTGTTTACCCCAATAACATTGAGAATTAAGTATAAGTGTTGCTAGTGCACATATCAATTAAAGGAGCCATATATTTCTCATAAGAAAGCCTTTCCATACTATAATATGCTTGCAATGGCATCTGTTTTGAAAAACAAGATTCAAGTAACAATAAAAACTGATTCTTAATCACTCACTAGATCTAACAACTTACATAAAATAATTGAGTAAAAGTATTTATTGACATAATTTATACTACAGCATAATGAGATAATAACAAATAAATAAAGTTATTAATTCCAGAATATAAAACACTTCTCCTCAAACCTATCATCCATCACCATTTATCTTTTACAAATATTAAGCACTTCTAACATTTCAGTCATTATATTCGGAATTTATGCAATCACTCCATTTTATGCTATCTATGAACCCAATCACTTAGTTATCAAGTCTACCATCTCTTACAATTTGGCTGTAAATATCAAGAGCCATAAGTGAGACTCATTCAAGGCTAAGTGTGGACAGATGAAAGTTTAATCAAAAGCAGGTTTTATTTACAACACCTGTCTCTACATGATTTAATTTAAAATTGAATGAAAGTGAAAACATTTGTGAGTAGATTGTAACCATATTTGGTTGTAGCACAATGTAACTGATTTACTGCCACTTTACCAGGCTGTCCAAATATTCACCATATTCAGTTAATACAGTCTTAATACAAGTATAAATAGGGTGACATTTTACTACTCAAACAATGAATACCTGGAGCAAACCTAGTCAAGTGTTGTTTACATGACAAACTATGGTGCAGTCTCTTTGGGCTCAATAGCTTCAACTTACATGCTACAGTAGTCTAGCTTATGGTAAAGGGTGCTGGCTAGGTGTGAGGCCTCCATGCTCGGGACTGTGTTTTTGCTTTTTCCTCTTTTTCTCCTTTTTCCGTTTCTTACGTTCCTTGTCATCATCGTGACGTTTCTGCTTTTTGTGTTTCTTCTCATATGTGTCTGGGTTTGAGGAATCTGTTGAGGTTGTTTTGTAATATGATGACTAGATTCATATAAGAAATTATAACTTGAAATATTAGTTCAATTATTGTTGGTTAAAGAGGATTCAGGTAGTTTCTGCTCTTAATATCATCACAATAAAGTAAACAATTATAAAGTTAATTGGCAGAGGGGCATTCAAGTACATCTGAATTCCTGTCCTACATAATTTTTGATAAGTGACCTAGTTACAATTTTTATCATTTAAATACATGAAAATCAAAAATTATGTTACATGTGTAGTATTATATAAAACCAACATATTTCTGGGCAAAAATGATAATTTTTGATAAATGCAATGTAACATAGCAGCTCCTTATTTATAAGTCAATAAAATAGAAAATATTACCATTAAATAGTATTAAAAAAATGTAGACTATACACATACTTGAGAAAGAATGACTATACAAAATATAAATAAATTATTAAGGTAATATCTATCAATGGTCTAAGAATTCAGCATAATGTAAAGTACTTGTATATTATTAGAGTATTGGTGAAACCTTGCTGTTGTTGTGGGAATAAAGATAATAAACATGAATGTAAAAATTGTAATGTAATGTCCATTACCTTGCAGAGGAGTCTCTTGTCCTGCAGGAACTCCATCCTTATGCTTATGTTTCTTGTGTTTGGTCTTATGTCGCTTTGGTGGGGTTGCACTTACATAGCGGTACTGTTCAGGCAGTGGGCCTGGATGCAGCCGAAAACCAGCCAGCTGGGCACTACTCAGAGGCAACAGTTCCTTACCACCAATAGGCCTTTTAGCTATCACTGACCCTAAGGTACTATTATCTTCTTGTCCAGGCCCATCTAGGATGCCAGGGAGATTAGGAAGGAAGGATGATAGGGATTCTTTTAGTTTTTTCCCATTGAATTTACTATATGAGTGCTCAAGCCCATAATAAGCCATTAAATTTGTTGCCCCTGTGAGTTCACATTCTCCTGCAATTAAGATTTTATTGTATATGTATAGCTTGTAAATAAATAAGTATAAAATTGCTGCAAAGCTGTAAAACGTTACCTGGCGGTTCTTTCATCAAATAGAAAGGTCCACTGTGCACTATAGACGGATTCTTGCCCAGTGAGATAGTAGTTTTGAGTGTTCCAGAGGAGTCCTGGCGAGAAACCACTGGTGACCTCGCGCCTCGCGGCGAGGACTTCGGGGAATATGGTTCTACTTTTCTAAACTGATCAGACATCATCTTGAATCTGCATTGTCTACATAACAAACGTAAAGAAAATAAATCTCACTAAAGAAAACGATAAAAACTTAACACCCTCACTTCGAAGAGCCTTTTGACAAATTTGCAAAAAAAAAATGACGAGGTAGGTAAACGAAGCAACTGCGTTTAGTCGATCAATTTGTCTATCTGTTAAAAAATATAACTGTTTATTTTGCGATAATTGAGAAAACAGAAAATTCATTTTGAGAAAAATGAATATTATAAAGTTTCATATGCCCTACATTTCATAAAAAAATGTTTGTAACAGGCTGAAATCGACTAAAAATATGAAAGCTAAAGTTAGTAATTGAAATCTCTGGCCAGTGAAAGGACTTTTGTAAAATTGTTTCGGAATTCGGATACACATACGTTACAAACGGTTACAAAGAACTTCTTAGAAAAAAAAAACATACAGAGAAACGTAACTGCTTCAATCATTACATTAGTATAGTTTATAATTTAACATATTACCTTCTTCATGATATTTATTCTGGTTATTAAATCACTGTTTAGTATTTTTTTCTCCTGTCTATGGTTAAAAACCACGTGTTCACGATGCGGGCTATCCACGGACAGAGGAGTTTAAAAAAATAAAATTTAAGAAGTAAAAATTTAGTTTATGGTTCATGAATTAGCTTCTCGTAATACGCTACGATTTTCGATAATGTGTTTGGAAATAAACAATATATCGGGGTTATTCTAGTTTTGTTTGTGTTTATTTGTGCAATATAAAACCCGAAAAATGTTCGTGAACTGTGATTTATGTGGTACAAATAAACAACAACGCTTTTGATACCACGATTCCTCAGTGTGCGGAGTGACGCCATTTTACGGGAATGATCAGCCCGCGGCTGCCTCATACTAAGCCTGATGTAAGGATTGCTGTGTTCAAACGGATGCATGGAAACGAATCTTTATTCTTGCACTCGTGCTGGACGGATGAATTCCGAGGTAAAGAGCTTATATCTATATTATTGTTGATACGATGATAATTCAAATCATGTTTCGATTTCCTCTTGTTTGAGCGTCTTTTGTTTCCTAGTAGTCAAAAGCACGTGTTTTTATTTTTCCAGAAAACTATGGAAGATGGTAATATTGTCAATACGAAAGATGATAAAATCACACCAGCGTCATTGACAAACTTATACGGCGATTGCCCTGCGAAAGTAACCGCTAATGGGCATGAATTCGCTGGCGAACCGTCCAGTCCGCCCGACGAGCCGTTCGAACAGTGCCGGCAGCCCGCTGATACTTCCACCGACGACAAGTTTAAGAAACGTATCAACCCTCTTCGAATACATCTTGGAAAGAGGCCTTTTGTAGATAACTCACTTCAATACTATAGCACAAGCAAGAAAAGAAAGCCTTCATTAAATAAAAGTTGTGATAGCAGCACGCCTGCCAATTCAGTGCCCCGAGTGCCCAAACTTATACCTAAGCACATAGATCGTAGTCAATTTCATAATGTTTCATCACAAGCAGAGAGTGATGCCAACAGTGAGCGGGATAAACCTGTGCCTCGGCTTGTGCCTAAAAGCCAACTGTTACAGTTCAAAAAGGGTAAAGCTGAAAAGGGAACCCAGTTGAAAGAGTATGCACAGAGCTTGGGATTGCAGCCTATGGTGAAGTTCAAGTGTCGGAAATGTTGCTCTATGTCTTTTAAAACCCTGGCCATGTTGAAAGAACACCAATTAGTTTGTCGAGCTCAAGCAAAAGAACCGGCTTTGAGTCCGGAGGCAGCACCGTGTCCAGAACCCAACACTAGTGGACCATCAAGGGTCACAAGAAAAGTATATTTGTGCTCAGCTTGTGGGACATATTATGAAAATTGGAATCTCTTTTTACACATGAGAGAAGTACACAATAGACATATTTGCCTATTCTGCTTAGGTATGTTTTCAAAAGCTGAGAAACTATCATCGCACTTAACAAATAAACACAATGTGAAAGAGTTTAGTTATAACTCTAAAGAAGACTTCTTCAATGTGTATAGTGGAACATTATATTTAATGTGCTGTGTATGTGATGAAATATGCAGTGAACAAGATGATTTTTTCAACCATGATTGTAATAATGTTAAGCCGAAACCTGTGCCTGTTCTCATTAGCAAAAATGCTGTCAAATCTAATAGTATAAAAAACACAAGAAATGTAAATGAAGTTTCAACTAATGGACCTACAAGTATAACTAAAGAAATACTTAAGCCCAGCAGCGATAGAAGAGAAATAAATGATGGTAAACATGAGACTGTGACATCTCAAATGCAAAAAATTACAGCTTTAGTACCAGAAACAAATGTTAGTGAACCAGTAATTAGTGATACAAGTATTAGTTCTGATAGTTCAATAACAACTGGTGGTAAGGATACCAGCAACATGGTAGACTCGGGCATGGAGCTTGAGAGTTCTGACGCTAAACCAGTTTCAAGTCCTGTTCAGCGGAGTACCTTTAGTCCAGAGAGAAGTAAACAAGTGCCACTAAATGGTGATGAGAGCTTAGAACATTCAGATGAAAGTGATTCTCCTGTGTCAGATGACATTAATGAACCTATGAAAGAGGCATCTCCCATCAAAAATGAAGAAATTGTTTATCCCCCTGTGGATAGGGAGAAAGAATGTGGTATCAAGTTAAAATTAAGTTTAAATAATGCAAATTCGCCTGTTATTATAAATTCAACTGTTGATCCTACCATTGGTCAACAAAAAGTACATAAACCCCCATCCCGTCTAAGACGTCCACCTAAGCGTTATGAGAAAGAAAAAGCCCCAGAACCAGTCCAAGGGCTGCCCAAGACCCCATCAATCAAAATGACAATATGTGATCGCGCAGATAGCCCATTTGTAAAGACAACTATATTTGAAAATAACAAGGAGACTACATTGAAGACATTATTGAATAACAATTCTGAAAGTGTATGTAAAACACCAGAAATAAAGTCAGAGAACACAGTTAAAACAACAATTTATGATAATAAATTAGAAGAAATCAACACATTGAACAGGGTACCAAAGCTGACCGTAAGAGTTCCTAAAGAACTATTAGATAAAGACTCCTCCAGTGACTATTCATCTGATAGTGATGTTAGTGATAAACTAACTGTGGACGAAAATAATACCACCATAAATGAAGAAGAAAAAGAGAAAACACAAACAGAGGTTTTTAATGGTGTACCATCAATACAACCCTCATCACCACCTGCAGGTATCAAGGTGGAAGAACCACTACAACCTGAAGACGACATTCAGGTTGAAGATGACAATGTAGACATGAAATATGAGACAAAAGATGAGCCAGATTCAGAATCAGTGCCTCCTGTAGAGCCTGTAGTAGTTGAGGAACCAACTATTCCAGTTACTGAACTAACTCTAAATAGACCTTTGGATAAATATCCTCTTAAAGACCTACTCAAAGTATTCTTAGCATCAACCGTTTACAGTTGCATATACTGCAATCATGTGCGTAAAATAGCTGTAAATTGTGAGCAGTTGGCTTTGCACATGGTTGCCCAACATCGCTTTGCAGCTACTGTTGAGAGTATCACTGCAGAGGAACTCATGCCAGAAACTATTACTGCAAAACTTAAGAATAGTGCTTCAGAACTAAATTCAGTTTATATAAACTTAGACTCTTATGACAGTGTAGATAAGTGTGACGATGTACAATATGACTACATGTTTGAATGTTTTCAGTGTTACTTTAAAACTGCTATCCATAAAGATCTCTATTTACATAATCGTAAAATGCATCAAAAAACTATTTTACTGTGTGTTATGTGTAAATCTAATTTTTATAGTTATAGTGAGTTATTATGTCATTTATGCCCTGGAACTTATGATTCTGAGTATGAAATTAAGTTTAGATGCTGTTTATGCAATGTAGATGCTATCCCATCACCCTTCAGATTGATGGTACATTTACGAAAAATTCATCATACCTGTGATGTATGTTTGGAACTCTGCCACAACCAAGCTCGCCTTTCGAATCACGTATGGAAACACAAATTGCACCATTTATGCTACCGATGTGGAATCGCGTATAGAAATAAACCAGACATAACTAACCATTTATTCTGGAAACATGGCACTGAAAGTGTGTTATGTAAAAAATGTTTACAAAAGAAATGGCCGCATGTGTACCATTTCTGTACACCACCTCCTATTTTCGTTTGTGAAGAATGTAGTTTACAATTTACAAAAGCTGTGTACCTAAAAGTTCACAAAAGATTTCACTCAGGCGATTTTCCTCATATTTGTACAGAAGAAGGGTGCAGTGAGAAATTTGTCTCGAAGAAACTCCTTGATAAACATCTAGAGGAACATAAGAAAAAAATGATGATTGAAAATTTAAATGAAACAAAGCCCACTGTGCCAAGTGAAATAGTACCAGAAGCCTGTAAGGAACCCATTCCTGTTATTGATTTGGAAGATATTAAACCTAAAGAGGAAGCTGGGACTTCCGAGGTTAAAGCTGAGTCTGGAACTGAACAGCTAACCAAAAAAGAGAGGAAAAGGAAATTGAAAGATAAAGATGCCCTCTTGCTGGACGTCAATTTGCCAGCTCTGAATCTTTCAGAAAGTGATAGCAGTGATGAATCTGACAGTGGTATTCCTCCAATTATTAAAGATGAGAAAATTGAAGAAAAGTTAAAAGAAGAACCATCTACAGCAGCTGACTCCACAAATACAAATATCCCTGATGGGGAAGCGACTCCTAAAACCGAGGAGAAAATTGAAGCACTAGACGAGAAACCCAATGAGCAACAGGTACTAGACATATGGGACAATTTCAAGAAGTACCAAGCTAAAGTTGAGAAGCGAGAGAAAACGCCTCCATTAGTGCCTATTAGAAAACACGTCTGCGAATCGGACCACGATTATTGCTTGGTTCCAACTGAAATGAATGGAGACGAGGATATATTTAACAATAGTGATACTAAAAAGAAGAACAAAAAGTCTCCAAAGAAACAACGCGGTGACTTATCTTCAACTAGTAGCAGTAGCAGTGATTCTGATTCGAGCTGTTCCTGCGGATCAAATTGCAGTTGTTCGTCAAGCTCCGGATCGTCCTCATCGAGTTCATCTGACTCTGACTCATCTGATGATTCAGGTAATGAAAAGAAAAAGACCAAGCGCATTAAGAAGACTTTGCCTAACAGAAGGTGTAGTACTGGTTCAAATGTGGATGTCATGGGTATGTCTGAAACTCCAATATTGATTCCTGAGAAAACTGAACCGCCCATTGCCGAAACAGATCTTGAGACTGATGAAAGTGAAACAGATGAAGAATTTTATGACGAGCACCCGCAAAGAATAGCCAACAAATTATATGAGGAAAAGCGAAACCAGATGATGAGTGTTTCATCAGTGCCACCATCTGATACCGGATCCATTTCCGGAGAGGCTAGTCCAAGACCCACAACACCCATTAAAGAACAAGAAAAGGAAGGAAAAGAACCCAAAGAAGAGCCTGAAACAAAAGTCAAGTCATCCAGCAGTAAAAAGAAGAGTAAAAAGAAAAAGAAATCAAAGAATTCCAAAAGGCATGGGCCCATAAAAATTAACATTCCTAAAGATATCATAGCAAAAGCTGAAGTAGAGGCACCACTGCCTTTAATTCCTAATAAAATAACAATATCTTTACAATCTAACACAGTACAAATCCCAGAAGCACCGAAACCGGCTCCAATGGTCGTTGAAACAAATACTGCGGCATCATCCGTTGAAAGTAAGCGGGCGTCGAAACGGAGACGAGTTCCTAACAAATTTTATGGGTACTCGAGTGACGAGGAAGCACCTCAAACTCCTGTCGCTGCTGCTGCTCTAAAACCACAACAACCGCCAAAACTTGAGTGGCGGAAAGAGGATTTACCATCACCTGTGACACACAAGGCAAAGAAAGAAGTACCGTCTACTGTAATTCCTAGTAGATTGTATTATACGGACCCTATCAGGTTGACTGCTCCAATACCTGATCCCGAGCCGCCGCGTATCTTAATGAATACTGAATCAATGGAGTCTAGTGACTCTGATTCAAGTGATGAAGGAAATTTAGAAATATTCCAGCCTAACAGTCAAAGTTCCGTGCCGCCACCACCAACATATCTGAACTCAGGCACGTCTAGTTTGCCGTACGCCTTTCAGCGGCCTGCGGTGCGGGAGGCGCGAGAGGGGGAGAGCGTGTATTGTTACTGCCGGTGTCCCTACGATGAGGTCTCGGAGATGATCGCGTGTGATGCAGAGGGCTGTCCTATTGAGTGGTTCCATTTCGAATGCGTCGGTATCATGGTACCGCCTAAAGGCAAATGGTACTGTCCCGAATGTAGGAAAAATCAAAGTTTCTCAGGTTACAGATAATATAATTGAAATTTAAGTGTATATAACATTGCTGTATTGTTATTATATCTGTATATAACTTATTGACGATTGTAGATAATTTAGGCTTTACCTGTATATCTTTGTAGGTAGTTTCTGTAAGTTTTAGGTTATTAGGTCTGAAAAAAATGTATCATTGTTATAAAAAGTACACGTTATGCTTGATACCGGCTGTGCAGCCACATCTGTAACCTGGCAAATTGTTAATGACATTAACCTACTGCAGCATACGGAAATATAAATCCGATTTTTGATACCAAACAAAGCAGTTTTATTTTTTTAGCGTCAGCCATTCGTATAAAAACCTTTCCTGTTTCTAACCAGACAGTGTCGATGCGTCGATCGACGCTGGTTTCCACAGCGCAGTGTGGCGGCCTAATCCGACAGGCAAGGCAGAATGCAGACTGAGCCGGCCGCGCTAAGCTTACATGTTATCACGCAACTCATTATAAATTCAATTTGAGCTCTAAAAATTGCGATATACATCCCTAGAGGTAGGTTTAGGTAGTATAAATTATTAAAACAAAATCGAAAGTTATTATTTAATAGGAAATTAAAAAAATCTAAAAACCCACCGTCATTAAAATTTTATCAAAATCGGCCTAGCCGTTTTATAGTTCTAAATTGCATTGACATCGTGTTTGAAGCTACCCTGAAAATTTCAGCCTGCTAGCTTATCGAGAAGAACCTCAAAATAGAGTTGTAAAAAACAAGAAATTGAAACAAATTATACATACGTATTTCTTAAAATAATACGAGATTTTTAAGTCTGTTTCCTACCAGCTGAGCAAACGCCTCTTAACTTTGCCCTCATCAATCACGAGCTTTGTTTTTACTCCGTGATCGCGAGGGACCATTTCGTGAGTAATAATAATAAATTATGTACAGGGTAAGTTACAATCATATCTCGAAGATTCGGCTACATTTGGCAAAGCATTTTGTTTCGTTCGCTAAGCGACTTCTAAATTAATGATGTTCTATTTCATTATCGATGACGTATTATTGAAGAGTTGAAAATGAAATAAATTATCTAAACTACATTTTACAAGGAACCGAAAGGAGAAACAAGCAAAAGTGTTGCTTAACATGCGAAAAACTTCTGCATATCACCTTTATTATTAACCGTTAAATAGGTTGTATTTACTTTGCATAGGCTTTTATCACTGAAACCATAAACCCGTGGTTTACATCAATGTCATTTAGACAAATAGGTTATATCAGGGTGGTGATCGTTTATCAAAATTGGAGGAACACAAAAAGTTGGCGGTAAACATGAATATTTCCGACCTTTGCCCCAATAAAGAACACTGCAGCCAGTTTGGTAAGACGTTTTATTTTTATAGATACTCAATACATTTAATTCGATCCGTCTTATAAGTAGATTATTCAACATAAGTAGATGCAATGGAAATCATACAAGTATGTCAACTATTCATACTAATCGGAGAGACAGGCGTGTGCTTAACTCTTATAATACATACTTATATGAAATAAGTTAGAAGTTACTTTATCTTGTACCTGCGCTCCATTTATTTGTCTACCTAGGTACGTAAAAAGGTAAACAACACATTTTTGTTCGTTCTTTTCGTCTAAAAATTAAATTTACGATTCGAAAGCGCGACTAAGAACTAATGTAAAACAACGACAAAGGATTATAAATCAAATATACCAGTCGGTTACTTAAATCAATGTCGTTTTAAAAGGACACAACAACATTGTTTACCTTTTTATGTAGGTACCAATGGATGGTTTCTAAGACGTGTGTCAAATTGTAGCTATGTGGGTAGGTAAATATGCGAGACCTAAAAGTAACCACAAAGGTAACATAATTTCAAAGATTGTTGTCACAAGTGAATTCCCTAAGCAGGAGACAAGCGGAACTGTCAGTTCCGCCTGTTAACATTATTAGTATGATCAGATCAGTAACTGTCCCCCTACTTACTACTAGTGCAAGGGCCTTTGTCATACCAAGGAGAGCATTAATCTTTAGACTACCTTCACTATAATTACGCTTTATCGTATATTCCATATTGAGTATTTTTTCGGGTCGTGACGAGGACTCGGAACAAATACCTTGTCCAGTTTGGCCATACTTTAAGAACAAAACCAACATGTGAAAATACTTACGTGCATGAAAAGCAAGCATGTTTTTATTTATTGATAAAACTTTTTTAAACAAATAGCATGTCTAATAAGGAAATGTAACGGTGAAATGCCTGCGATAAATATTAATTACGTGTATGTGTAATTTTGATAAGCAATACATTAACAGGCAACACTGTTGACCTACATGATATGATATTAAAATAAAAATCTAGTAGGTATTCATTATTACTCTTACGGTTAATTAAACGCAAAGATATATTTATGGGGACTTTCGGGCCTCAATGTTTCTTAACTTGTAGGTCGTGGTATGCTGCCTGCCGATTCTGGCCTAAGTTACCGCAAATCAGGAAAAAAAACTAAGTCCCTTTCAAAAAGCAAACGATCGAAACGATGGCAATGGGGTATTTGACAAAATTTTTTAGCCCTTACTATGGACTACCATACATTGCTTTTTATCTTCCTACTATTTTTTTTATGATGAGATAAAATGAAAAATACGTATTCATAGTTTTTTGGAAATTCGTCTGAGGGACTAAACAGATTTATATTGTTAATTTAGTCGAATACCCTATTGCATTCTAGACTAGTTCTAGGTGACATGCACTGTGAACTGTGACATTTGGCACTAAGTAGTTTGATAACACAATTAAAGGAAAGCCGAAAGATGCTGATTTGAATATAGGTAGGTTATAATAAAACAGACGAATATGAACGATAATGTCTGAGCACTTATGCAATTTATACGATCGATTTAACAAGAGCGTTGGGGAGACTCCACTCGGCTGCCATCTGTTTGATTATGTATGTATGCGTGTAGTCTGCGCTTTGTCGGTGCTCACTCGATATGCCCGATCATATACCCTTTTATTTATTATTAATGTAAATCGTTATTGTTTTACTTAATACTTGAAACCATGCACACGTGTCCTATTAAAGTGTGACTGCCAGAAATCTGATGGTTTCTATGTTACTTTTGTCAATGCTAGATAAAGATAAAGATAAAGATATATTTATTTTGCAAATATGGGTACAAAGTAAATGGTGTTATAAAATAAACAAGTTCTGCCATATTTTGCCATTCGGCGTGCAAACATTTACAAATTGTTGTTATTACAATCTAAATTATACACATTAAATTATACATCAAAACTAAGCAATTAAATTATACAAATAAGTATCATTAACTAAAACTAGATGAAACTCTAAACATAATATAAATAAATTTCAATAATGCTTAACAGTATACAATTAAATAGGTACCTACTTACGGCCGCTTTCTATATTCGATCCCGAATCTAAGATTCCGATCAATCCAGATTTTACTCAATCCCTCGATTGAGCTTGAATCTGCATTTCATTAATCGATCTCGTCTCGAAATCCATCGAAAAAAAACGGATAGATCGCCCTGCTAAACGTTTTGTTTTACGCATGTGCAGAAAAAGTACTTCAGCGATTATTTATGAGTAAAATGGTGGCTTTTTTCTTAAAGCTTATCTATTTTATGTATAATCACTAGAAATAGCAAAAAATACAAAAATAAAAGATTGGGAAGTCGTAGCGGACAAATACTGTAATTCTACCTCAAGATTAGAAAAAGCATAAACGACAATAAACGTTTATTGATGAGCAACGGAACGTCAGTCAATCAAAAAGTTGTAAGTCAGTTTGACATGAACATAATATATATTTTAAAATCGCAAGTTTATTTGTTGTTTGTTTTTCCGATGTCTCAGTTATAGAATAGAATACAGCCTTAATATTCGAGCGCGTTCAGAATAAGTTCACGCGCCATCTGTACAAGAAACTGTATGGGGTGTATCCGTTCTACCTACTCATGGATCCCACTCTATTCTGGGCATGGTTGGCAATAATCAACTGTATATGACACGGGAGGCTGCACTGGTCGTCTACTTGGTGAAGGTGCTTCGTGGAGTGGAGAATCACCCGGAAGTATTGCAGCGCTTGAGTGTGTGTACCGGACCGCTACGTGTGGCGGCGGCGAAGCCCGCACCTACTGATAGTTCCTACAGCGAGAATATATTTGTTCGCCAAAGCACCTCTTACAAGAGCTCTCCACACCACCAACTTCTTCAAAATCAGACTGACGTGTTTATGTGTTTTTAATAATGTAATGTGTTTCAATTTTTGTTTAGTTTAAGTTCTTTGCTGTCGCATTAGGGTAAACCCTGTAATGATACTTCATGATTTTAAATAAATAAATCAAAACGAGAATATTATAATCGTTATTTATTGATTCCAGTATTACAGATATTGGTAAAAGTGTACTTAGTACACAAAAACTATAATACCGAAAGCAAAATAGGTTAAGCGTCAGCTTATGCATAGCAATCCAAAAGAATTACTGAGCACTGGTCTTCAGCTTAAATCCTTGACCCCCGTTTACAAGTAAAGTACAGAAAAAAAATTACCACTCGAAAAGACAATCAAAATTACAAATTTTGAGGACAGAGTTGTTCTTCTTCGCTGTCACTACTATCCCAGTCCGATAGCTGCGCTAATACTTCAAGATCGCTATCACTATCACTTGAAAATATTTCCATTTTCACAGATTTCTCAGTACAATCCGTAAAAAATTGGGGATCGCAATTATAGATCAAAAACGTCAAAAATCGATTTGTCAAAACCAGAGATCGGTTATAGAAAACGCATAACTGTCACTTTCGTACAAATACCAATCTAAAATCTCGATCCGCCCTCCCAAAGATAGATTGAAGAAAAAGATCGAGAAAACGATCCATGGATCGGTTATAGAAACACTAAAAGTTGGAAATGGATTCAAATGTCAATCTCGATCCGTAAATTAGGGATTGAGATCGAATATAGAAAGCGGCCGTTAGACTACTTAGCGACTAGTTTAATGTCTTTGTCAGATAGAAATTCTCCTATATTATAGTATGCTTTAGTAACTAAATATTGCTTTAACTTATTTTTAAACATTTTAGTAGGTAATTCTTTCCATGACTTGTTGCTAAGTAGACTCGAAACTATATTAATAGTAATGCTCTCCGCTGATGGGAGGTCAAGCGAAAATACTTAGGTACCAAGCAGTTATTTTCATTTCAACGTATCATGGACGTAGCTTACATGTAATTCCTGAGTTGAGTAAGTATACTGTGTAAGTAAACAATTAAGTAAAGTGACCTATGTCAAACACATTCTGTTTATCGAATGGTTGCTAAAAATTATGAGACTGAGCTGCGTCAACAGTCTGGAGTCCTAATAATTTTGTTTTGTTGAACATATACCTAGTAGTTACTTTTTCGCAATAGCGGGATGCGTATCTACCAATGACCAATTTAAAACAATTTGTTCAACAATGCTTCACAGTTCGTTCACTCCTCTGCCCTAGCTGCAGATCGACAATTTTCTGTAATATGGATTGACGCAGACTCGCTGTACGCCGTATTATGTTTCAAAAGTCCTTATAAATAGTGCCTTCAACTTAACATGCTTCAACTGCAATTCAAATTACATTTAAACAATTCGTTGTATGAAAGAGTTTTAAATTGTACCTACTGTGGTGTTGCCAGAGAAAGGATCATTAAGCACCTACCCCAATATTTAAATCTAAATTTGATCCGATCGGGTTACGAAAGGTATCAAGTACGGTTGCTCTTAGGTTGTCTTTTTTACTTACATTTATAAACAAAATCTACATCCACCTCTTATAAGTAAATGGAAGCGTGACGAAGGTATTTGGTGATGACTAATCATTGCATCATTGTAGTACAAAATGACAAACAAGGATGCGCGATAAAAAATGTGGAGGATGATAAATATGCCGAGATATTATCATGGATAGGTATTCGGATTCCGAACTTTTGTTATGTAACCTACACAGGATTTCATTTTCAAATAACGATGATGTACATCTTTGTATGAGAATAAGCAATAACTAAGCGTTCCTGTCTTAAAAAGCCCGCTAAACAAAGTTAAGTCACCCTTTGTGTTGCGACACAGCTGCGTACACAGCACGCTCAGGGGGTAGCTTCCCTTTTGTAAAGCGCTCCAAACGTAATGATCATAATGGTCACTACACTTACCTGTCCTAAAATAGGCAATTAAGAGTACTCTGCATGTAGCTAAAATGGTACAAGTACGGTGCGTCATAGATTAACTTAATGTTTTCAAGTTGCTTGGCAGTTATCCAATCCCTGGCGAAAGTACATGTGATATAAATGTCTGTCAACTTTGCCAGAACACGATCAATAGATAGGCGAAGAGTATACTTTTGATTTTGAATCACCAATGTTTGCAACATTTCGCACTAACATAAAAATACTTTATTGCAGTTATGACACCAAAAGGGGCTTGCAAAGTTATACCTGAAGCGTTAAGTAAAACCATCACTGATCGAGCTGGATGGGAAGGTAAGTCGAACTGGGGTAAACCTTTAAAGGTAAGTAGATACTAAATTTGACGCCTACGAAATTTATTAGAGCATGTGACTTGAGTGCGAATACGCTGAATTCCCTATCTAAAAGATACGAGTTTCAAGAAATAAGATTGGGCTCTATGCCTTTTGGTACTTTTATAATGTTTGTTTTGTGAATCATTAGGTATTGAGTAAAATAAACTATTCAGTATGAAAAAATAATTTAATTTGTACTTGCGTGCTAAACCATTTTTAAATGTATCGTTCTATCTACTATTAAGCAATAAGTAAATCACCATGGCAATTGTGTGCCATCGTAATTCAGGAATTTACCCGTGTCCCCTTCGCCGAGTTTATTAATGGTATTGAATATTCCGGAGACACTGGTGTCGACATCTAGCGGTGCGTTTTTACCGCCCATGTCCGTCTTCACCCACCCTGGGTGCAGGGAGGCGACTAGAATATTATCTTTTTTCAAATCTACGCTCATGGACTTGGTAGCTGCGTTCAATGCCGCCTAGAAGAAGAAAAATATCGTTTTAAAATTATTTTAATACGTATGCTTTTGAGCTTTAAACGGTATAATAGTGTTGCTTTCTGGTGAACCTTAGAGCAACGGTAAGGGTAAAATCCTCCTTGATCGTTCTGAGCGATGGATCCGAGTACGGAGCTCATGTTGATGATGACGGCGCGTTGGCTACCCATTGGTTTGTCACTGTTGACTTCCGCCGCTTGCTTGAGGAGTGGAAGCAGGGACTGAAAATGTGCAATTTTACAAACAATTTAGAAGCATCCATAAACTTTTAGTGTAGGTAGCTGACATTGCGGTAGGTAGACGAAGGACCTGAAGGGCCGTATACCGTCCTTATGAAGGGTTTCCAGCTGTTTCGAATGCCTGATTCCGAAATGTCTCGTATGCGCCCCGCACCTCTAGAAGCAGTGACTGACGTATTCGGCGACGCATGTTACGATATCTCGACACGTCGGAATTAGGAATTAGTAAGTATAAATGAAATTCAAGTAAACAATAGGTATACAAGGATTTCATATGTTAGCACGGTAAAAAGATCGACACTTCAGACAATTAAAATTTTGATTGAACCTTTGTAAGCATAATTGGAGCTATGGTGTTAACAGTGAGATTTTCCAACAGCTGTTCAGTCTTCACGAGCGCCAACTTTGTGAATTTGGTGGTAACGCCTGCATTGTTGATTAACAAGTTTAAACCCTTATCACCAACTATTTTGGATATTTGCGTAGATATTTCGCCAAAACTTGCCGTATTCGTCACATCTAAAAAATTAAAAAGATAACTGTCAGTTTATGTCATAATAATCATCTTAGATCCAGAGCTAGCTCGCAACAAAACAGTTGCAAGTGTGGCTTGAATCTTGGATCTGTTTTGTGGTTCTATTAGACTACTTTGAGGCGACGTTTACGCGTAACCTTCTGAATCTTGATTGGATTTTATTGTTATAAGGATTTTGATCATATGCCATAAAACTAAAAATATAAATAAAAGTCTTTACCTAAGTTCAAAATAGCCAGATTTTTGTTTTCAGCTGACAATGTTTTGAGCTCCTGTAAGAGACAAAATTTTTAAACATTACAATAGTTGTGTCACCTTACTAATTTGTACGTACAAAGCAAAATGTTTATAGCCAGAAAAGGATAACTACATTTTGCGACATCTAGGATATTTAAAAACATGAAACTTAATCATGTATTTATTCTGATTCGAAGAATCATTAGATTTGTATTAAGTAGGTATATTCTACGCGAAACGGAGTGTTCTAAATAAGGATTTACTTTTTATTATTTTATTCAGGGAAACTAGTAATCGTCATTTTATTTAGCTAATTTCAAATAATTTTAATCGTATCCCAACAGTAAGTTGCCGGCCATTAAGCCTCAGTGGAAGATATTACATTAACAAACATACTGCTATCCTTTACACGACGAGATATAATATTTCAGTTGTTTAATTAATAATAAATATTTATTTGTATCTTGATGACCTCATCAAAAAAATTACACGTCATGATCACGGCACTCTTTTTCAATGGCAATGAGTGACGTCAGCTGACGCTGTCAAACGAGATAACGAGACCGGCGGCGGCGCGACCGGAGCAGCGAGTAACTGCTGAGCTATCTCTTTCACACGCTCGCGTTGGGCGCTACAAAAAGCATTTTACTCCTTCAAACTAATAGTATTTGATCGTGAGACATCGTGCGTTTTCAGTGCGCTATTAAAATAAGCAAAAGTTGCAAAGTGTGAATATAACAAGTGTCTAGATAAGCAACCTTTGGAACTATGGCACCTATAGGTAAGTGAGAAATAAGATATACCTCCGACACGGTTCGGCACGTCGCTATAATATTCTGCGCTTTGTTCTGCTTAGTAAGATATTTCACCATTCCAAGGCCGAGGCCTCTATTAGCGCCGGTGATCAGCACGGTCTTCATCTTGACAAGTGAACTGAACTCGCTCAAATATAATACACTGACATTTGTTGAAAGTTATCATTAATTTACAACCCCTATCGCTCAGTGTGTATTATTCTCTCTTGTCTTTGACACATTTACGTCAAAATGACAATCTTCAGTAATTTAGTAAGGATAAATATTTTGTTAAAACCGTTATTTACTGAGCGAGGGGCGACTTTGGCACAGCGAACGATAAGTACTCGTAAGTAGTTCTTAATTGACAAAGTTTTAACCTTGAAGTGAAGATAATCGTCTAACTAACCTCACTCTCGATTGAGCAACTCATGTAACCCTGTTTTTTTTTAACTATTTTTTTTATCAACAGATAGTAAATTTTAGGAAAGTTTTCATTATTCACTTCATTTTAACATGATTTTTTCATATTTATTTGGATATTGGGTTTGTGGACTGATGATATGACTATTTTATATTGCACAATATTTAAATATGCAATGCATTACTAGTTAGGTAGGTAGGTAAATTAATAACACTTATATAATATAAAAATCTACCTATCCAAATTATTATTTCACTGAGTGTTTGTTTGGATGTAAACATTATTTATGCTACAGTTTCTAAATCTGTTTGGTGGTATCAGGAGGCTGGCTGTGTTGTAGCCGTAATGCCAAGTTGGTTGCTCCTATAGACAATACCGTCGAAGGTATGAACACAGTGCCACTATACTTGTCATATGTACATCTGGTATCTGCGGACACTTCTTTGGGATCAAAATGCAGATAAGACGGGCTGGATAGATTATTTGTGTGTAGATTATTTTTAAATTAATTTGTTGATGGCACTTTCTTGTGAATGTGATTGCTATATGTATACAAGGGTTTTGGTTGAAGGTTGTCAAATTGCTTGGAAAAAGCTGCCTTACTTTACCACTGTAGACAAGTGATTAACACTCTGGTTTCAAAGCATAGTATTATAACACAACACAATAAACTTATGCACCAATATAAAACTTGCAATAAATTAGCTATGTTACTTCAAATTACAACTTTAAGAATATATTATACATAACAAATGCTTTGCTTTCATCGAGAAAATGTTATTTCATTCCTCACTATTGTTAGACTATTATAAATACTTCAAAGTTTAATAACTTGTACACTTTTTGACTGAACTGTACACTGTCACTGACAAAATGGTAATATAAATTATAGATGGAAATTTCGACTATGACTTGGCGGTCATTGGTGGTGGCTCTGGTGGGCTCGCGTGTGCCAAAGAGGCAGTGAACCTGGGCGCTAAAGTCGCCGTGCTGGACTATGTGACACCATCACCACAGGGCACTAAATGGGGTCTCGGAGGAACCTGTGTCAATGTAGGGTGTATACCCAAGAAGCTGATGCACCAGGCTGCATTGCTGGGAGAAAGTATTCACGTAAGTCATTATTGTTATGATAAATACAATCTTGTTAGTTAATAAGGAATTTAGATATGAATTTTTATTTTTTTGAATCTCAATTCTATAAGGTCCATTATTTATTTCTAGGTGGTAAGTGAAGCTCACACCCTACACCCCTTCCTGGAACCCTACCCTTTTCCACCTTGAACCCTAAAACTCGGATTACTCTTGGCTGCTGATGGTTATATTTATTTTTGTTTTTGTAGCTAGTTTTCATTTTGTTAATGCTAATATAAGAGCATCTATTTCCATACAAAATGCATCAATTTTTGTAATGGAAGTAACTCATGAATTCCTGTTTAAAATGCATGGAGGCAAATAACATTCAATCAACCTTTTTTATGTGTACATAATGACACATATTATCATTCATGTTCTAAGGCTAGCACTCACGTAATTCATCATTGATTAGTCTGCAGATAATCATCAACAACAGACCTGCCACCTGTGCCATAGTTTATTGTAGTGTATATTGCTCCTACATTCATAAACTGTACATTATATGCAACTGATATGTTTTACTGAACATTTACAGTACATTAAAATTGTTTAAATGTTTGCTAGATTTCCTTCTCTGTGAACAGTACAATAATGATTATTTCTTATGACATTTATAGAATTAATACTTCATATTTATTAGCGAAATATTTCAGGACGATCTTCTTAGAAAAAAAAAACACTTTTCTTCATCATTATTAGTCGACAATTCATATGATATGCTTGTATAATGCTGTTAAAAAGCAGAGAAAATGAAGTGATGGTGAATATGCTATACAAAGTCATGAATACGATTCTGCCAATATTGTTAATTAAGATAATGTAAAAAGTATCGGACCAAAGGCAATAAGGTATACCTTGTATGCCTAATGACTGTAACAATTTGCGACTATTGTAACAAAAAACAACATAGGTGGTTGGTTAGCAAGCATGGCTTATCTCGGTACCGTGGCATCATTGTAGCGGCCGCGACAATGTCGCGGGAACTCGGTACAGTTATTGTGCATTGTTTTGTTTTAAAAACTGGCAATGCCTTTACCTACCTACAATCAGCATGATTAAAAATATAGGGACAAACTGAGGATCCCACTTTCCACAAGTTAGATGAAAATAAACACAAATTAATTACCAGCTTGACATTTTAATGTTTAATAAAAAATGTTAAATGAATAAAGTCAAGTTTGAAGAAATTTGCGATGGAATAGATAAGTAACGAGGTATATGTATAGTATTTATCATCTCCATTCAGTGAGATTTCACAATCAGCGAAATCCTATTTTTTTATGAATACTTGAATTGTGGTAAACCATCGAAAGGCAGAAGAAGAATCTGCTATCCGTAACAACAATCTTGCGTTAACGATCTCCATTGGATATACTCGGCAATCGTTAATAACGTAACATTAATTTATATGCACATTCTCTGTTGTAAATAAAACATATTGTGACGATGATAAGTGCACATTCTTAACGAGTCACATCATAGTGACTCTCGGTACTCTAGCAGGAACTTGGTGATGCATTATACGCCTAGTTTTCCTTCCTATTGGCTTGGATATTACCTTAACTAACTTGCGTTAGTTAATAGCTAAGCGGTTGAAACAAGAAACTTATCACTGCCAAAATCAACCACTTCCCCTATCGCGGGTCTGCTGGTAAAGATATAGTATGAAATTAGCAGCACCCTTGTACATCTTTTCGTTTATATTTTGTTTTTTTTTTACTGTATATTTGTTTGGTGTACACAAACTATTCATATAGAAAATTAAATTTTCCTAGTCCTAGGAATGGCAGTTTAAAGCTAACAATCTAGAATGCCTTGATATTGACTACATATAGGGTACCATTGCGTTAGTTTTCTGGAAACAAGATTTTGTGTTATAATGCAACATAACTTGTTTAAGGTTCATTATCGTGATCATAACTGAACGCTTATATCCTTATCGCAAACCTAAACATATCATGATATTTTTAAATACTTTGCTACTTAAAATCTAACATCACTATTATTATATCCTTAAGTCAGTAAAGATATTTGTGCGTTCTTATTGTTTGTTTGTATATGAAACACACTTTGTCTGAGGCACTGGTATATGGCAGAAGAATTATATATTATGAAATGCTCTTTTCCTAGGTATTAACGGTTTAAATTTGCGTTGCATAGATTTCGTTACAGATAATGATGGCGAGCAAGATAGTGTTGTTCCATACCATTAAAGTTGTGTGGAATTGTGATGTCACTTTACGGTTTAATGCCCATCACTAATGAGATTGTGACAGCTCCTTTGTACCACGGTACTTTATGGCGCCGGCAGTTACCACATGTACCCTGGTATTGTTTTGCAGGTTTTGAGCAAAATTATGTAGAACGTAAGAGATCAAGAATGGTTTACATATCTTTAGTGGCACCTTTCTGGGTGGGTATGCCCCCGTATGTGGCACTTCAAACACCTTTGGCCTGGCGGGCTTATTATAAATTAAGGGGTCCAACCCTTAATTTATTATAAACAACGCTATCGCATGGAAAATTAAAACTGTGACCTTAGTTATCCGAAGGCCGCAGCCGGTCGCCGGTCGATTATGAAAATATAAAAGAAGCTCATAAAGCTGGCGACAGTCTAGCCGACCAGATCAATACTTTAGAGTTTAGAATTATGTTACAAATTGAAAAAGTAATGTCATGTTTTTAATGCCACGGTCTGCTAGCAACAATGAACCGTAAAGGAACATAAATAACACAAAATATTACATGACTTGTCATGTTTTAGAGTAGTTTGCAGAAACCTAAGTTTAATATCCACCCGTAAGATGCGCTATCCAAACAAATATTTAACGTATTTAAGGTACAAAATTGAACACATTTTGTATAAAGTAAAGTATTTTGGATAGCAGCGTTGGTAAGAATTAGTTATTTGAATAGAGTTGTGAGTTGAGTCAATCTTGGAACGTACGAAGTAATCAAGGGTTCGGTTGGTTCTATGGTCAGGTGGAGCCGACTAGAGACAAATTACTGTGTTTTATGCAGTAATAGCGAGCACTGGTTGACTAACGACATCTATGCCAGTCAGTAGCTTTCCGCTTTCATTATATTTAATGTGCCTGACCTTGATGTAAACTTTTAGTCTGACACTCGGACAGAATAATTCTTTTTTTTTTTCCTTAAGAGTTCGCTAACTATGGAGGAGAGAAATATACGGATCCCACCAAAAACATTTCCATGTAAAATGTTGCCAAGACGAGCCCAAAAAATTGTATAAATATCATCAATTAATAATCAATAGGCGTAAGGTGAAAAAATAATTCACTGTTCAATAGTTCTTGTAGTAACGAACGGCCAAAACGAAAACTTTCCTACGAGAACCTGAAGATACGGCAGGAAAGGAAAACCTTGTCTTTATGGTTTGGATTGATGAAAGTTTTCTATAACATGAAGTTAGAAGTTATAAATATCTACAATTTTATATTAGCAGAGCAGTTCATATCAGCGCGACATGGTAGATAATAATATTGCAAGTCATTGACTAAAGTTAATATAAAGAAGTGACAATTCATGAATAGTGTAAACATTATGAACAATGTTATGTATTTCACAATTCTTTGCAAATGTTGCATTTATAATGTGCCCTTGTTGCTGAAATCGGTCATGACAAACAGTGATGATGATGTATGTTCTGGTTGACTTTGGCCACGGCGGCTATTGTCACATGTCACCAACTAACTGGGCCTGACATGGTATAGGGCACAGTGAACGAGGAAGTATGCGCAAACATGTGATCTCTCATTTTCCCGCATTACGAAATTCCAAAATGGGATGGCAATCCAACACGACTGTGAAGAGGTTAGGCGTAGGACCCACATCATTAAGTGTCTTTCAAATCAGGAGAGCTACGATTTTTTTTTAACGGTTTTATTTAGCTCACCCCGATTTTTATAACTAACACAACAATTGAAAATTCGACGCGTGCCTCATGATGGAACTGGATGAAATGCCGCTCGTGATACCGCTCTACATGTTTGTGTGGGGTATCCCGTCTCCCATCCACGACTGCAATAATGATATTTTAAGAGTGCTCGGTAAGCCCCTAGGTGCTCTTAATGAAGTGTTAAAGTCGTTATAGTTCCATTGTAATAAATGGTGTTATTTGCATGTTTAGCACCAAGAAGTGTTGAAATTGTTTAGCATCTTACGCCGCGGACGGTAGGGTATAGCTAAATCAATTTGTTTTTCGGGTTTTCTTGTTTTAGAGGAAATTTCTGACAAGAAAATTAGTATGCGGCTATATTTAATTTATGAGTTAACTTAAGTCGTGATTAGTTTTTGTATGTTTAATCATATTCGTCATGCCTGTATCGAGAACATTCGAAAGTCGTCGAATCGAATAGTTTGAGAGAAATGTGAAGTAACATTATGAAATGATTCTCGAAAAGGTCTTCTAGATGGACCGACTTCGACGCGGTTTCTTATGTGAAATATCTAATACTAGCTGTTGCCCGCGACTTCGTCCGCGTGGTTAGAAGATATAAGTTATGATTTATATCTACCCTGTTTTTTTCCACGTTTTCCATTGTATCTTCGCTCCTATGAGTTACAGCGTGATGGTTTATAGCCTAAAACCTTCCTCGATGAATGGCCTATTCAACACAAAAATATTTTTTCAGTTTGAACCAGTAGTTCCCGAGATTAGCGCGTTTAAACAAACAAAAAAACAAACAAACTCTTCAGCTTTATATATTAGTATAGAGTATAGATATCTGAAGAATCTTTATTTCACATAAAAACTCTGTATACATCTTAAATTGGTTTAATTATTTCCATGGGAGGCTGGCAAACATACAATATTCAAGTATTCGTTTTTATTTCTTTTTTAGCTATCTGTAATTTGCATCATTTGCAATAAGGTAGTATAAATCCATTGTTATACAAAACAGATGGAGAACTAGTACGTCCTTTTGTAACTGTGCCTCTCATTATCAGCTATTAGCTATTGAATGTAAAGTGTAACGCAATGAGCGTTTAATATGCTTTTATTACGATATATCGATTTATGACATCGCTGGTATAAACAGAACATTGTTACTAATAGGTTTACTTATAATTGAAAACTGAACAGGCAATAAATTATACCTTAGCTCAATTTTTATGCATTTCAGTTTTTTACCGGACAGACTGAAGAATGTTTACAAGTCTAAATTGTTTATAATTATAATGTTACAATGTACACATCATACTAAAGTTATCTTTACTTGTGTCAATAATTATTTTTAACTAATAAAGATAACATTTACGGTGTACTCGTTTAAATCAATGAGGTTTTAAAACATGTTATTCACTTGAAATCATTATATGATACACTCGCTGTAATCGCAAGGAATGCGTGCCAAGAATAATCCGAGTTCGCGTTTCGACGCTAGAGAAACTGGAACATCTGTTATTGAGATCGAAGCTTTTAGCATTGATTTTTTTTCACTATGTACTTAAATGTATTATTGTCATAATAAAGTTGTGAATGCTACCTTCGTTTATTTGTAAGTTAGTTTAATTCACACCTATAGTTAGCTGGCAAGTCTCAATTAACATTACAGGAAGCTGTAGCGTATGGGTGGCAAGTGCCCTCGCTAAAGGACATCAAAATCAGTTGGGCTGCGCTCACAGAGTCCGTACAGAACCACATCAAGTCCGTGAACTGGGTGACCAGGGTCGACCTGAGGGATAAGAAAATCGAATATATCAATGGTCTGGGAGAGTTCAAAGATGCGCATACTATTATTGCGACGATGAAGAATGGATCAAAGAAGGAGCTGACGGCGAAGAATATAGTGATAGCGGTGGGCGGGCGGCCGCAGTACCCCGACATCCCCGGCGCGATGGAGTACTGCATCAGCAGCGACGACATCTTCAGCCTCGGGCACCCGCCCGGCAAGACGCTCATCGTCGGCGCTGGATGTATCCTTTTGTTTAACAAGCTTTTATTTACTTTCACATGTCTCTTTTTTGAGAAAAAAACTACACAGCCTTCGCGAGTTTGATTGTACGAATACTTTGTCCCAAATGAAAACAAGCAAGCTAAAAAGTAAAAAGTTTATTTTGTTAATTGGCTTGTTTAAAAACCTTCATTAGTCCTCAGGCCTTATGTAAAATTGCGGACTTAATGAGTCATTCTCGACTCATCAACTATGGTGTCTGCCTGTCCTATAACACTAATTACACCATCACAAAGCAATTGACTCCATTTTAAAATAATCATAGTTAACGCTTATCGGCTTGTTATGTGTCTAGATACTGATCTGATAATACTACGGATAATTTTTATATCGCTTTGAATTACCTATTTATAAAATTATGTAGAATAATGTTCGATATCGATTACAAGGTTACGTAAATTATTGTTGGTATGCAAGTAATTTGATGGTATTACTTTCAAGATACAATATGAAGAAGTAGTTAAGCATTAACTTGGTCTTAAAACCCTTTTGTAATAATCGTCTTCTAAATGATGTTTTTATTATATGGAGTAGACACCGATAGCAGAGAAGAAATGTTAAATTACTACTTTCAAATCTTTGATCAAACTCGCCGAAGTACCATCAACTATGTACCAAAAAGGTTATTTCCTTAAGTCGGTGTTCAGACATCGGTCTCGAATGCGCGGGCTTCCTGAACTCGATGGGCTTCCCGGCGACGGTGCTGGTGCGGTCGGTGCCGCTGCGCGGGTTCGACCAGCAGATGGCGCGCATGGTCACCAACGAAATGGAGGAGAAGGGCGTCACCTTCCACCACAAGTGCGTGCCGCTGTCCGTCGAGAAGCTCGAGTCGGGGCAGCTCAAGGTGCGCTGGCTCAACACCGAGCTGCAGGAACAGTGAGTATATGCAGTTGCACGTCATGTAGTTGTGTAGTTTTAGCCCTCATGGGGGCTGTTTACGGTTATCCACTTTTTTAAATTTAGATGCTAGCGGTCGCCTGCGGCCCCCATTCCGTAGGATATCGCTACAAATCCTGATCATATTTCCTTAGTTAATCACAACAAACCCCATGTTAGGTACTTTTAATCCCTCCAAGGAATTGTGTACAAAGTTTCATGTTGATCGGTTAAGTATATTCTCCTCGTGAAAGCCTAACATTCACATTTATAATATTAGTAGGTATAGTAGGGATTGCAATAACCTCTTGCAGAGAAAATGTAATTGAAAACATGAAATGATCAATAAACAAGCAACAACATTTAGTTGCAAAGATTTAACTCTGTATTCATCCAAGTCTATATAGTGAACTATTTTTTATTTAGAACATTCCGCAATACTTTATCATCATTTAGTTCTGATAAAAAACAGGCGCACACTGATACCCAGGTTTTTAAATATCAAATTGTAGTATCTAATGTTTTACATTCAACTTAAAGTGAAACAAAGTGACTTTGTTTTTTAACAATATAATTGTTTTTCGTTCCAGGTTCGAGGAAGTTTTCGACACAGTACTCATTGCGACCGGTCGGTACGCGCTCACTAAGACACTCAACCTGGGAGTCGCTGGAGTCAATGTGAGTATATTATATATATTATAGTATTATTATATATTATTATTATAGTATATTATTCCATATATTGGATAACATACTATAAGGAAAAACAATTCAAATTCAATAGAAGGAATATAATTAACTGTTACTAGCCGAGACTCAATCGTTCTCTGTTATAATAAAGCCAAACCAATGTTATCAAAATAATAGGTATGCGGTCAGCTAGCGCGGTCTAGCAATCGGTCAAGGCCACAAAAGTTTCCCATAATATTAATAAGTAATTTTAACAGACACTAAAGTATAATTAAAATATTATTGATTGGCTGTTCACAAGGTAACATGATAATAAACCGTGTGAAGATAGATAAGATCAGAAATAATTTTATATCAGTACAAGTAAAGCAGAACTTCTGCTTCATTATTTTTTTTATCTGAAGACGACTTATTTCATTGAATTTATCGATTCCTAAAATCGCTCTGATTTTATCGAGTAAGTAATTATGTCATCGTATCATGTCTTTCCTTTTGGTTGAGTTCAATTGTGATAAGGCGTAAGGATAATTAATTTTCCTTCGGATTTCGTCACTGGTAAAACCTCGATGCTGAATTTTAGATGTGTGTCTAATTCCCTCTTATGACGTGTTCTCTTCTACTCGCTTTATGATTTTCTTGTTGTAGTTGTTTTATTTACAGTTTATACTCTAATTTCTGTGATAGCTCGTGGCTAAGTTAGAACCGCAGAAGTGCATCGATCACAGGTTACGCTACGCTTGACGCGGTTGGTCCGTAGATTTGTAACGAGTTCCTCTGTGTTTCGGAAGGCTTGTTAAATTTTGGGTCCCGGCTGTTATTTCTACATCTTTGACAGTCGTTACAGGCAGTCAAAAGCTTGAAAAGTCTGACAACCAGTCTAACCAAGGGGTATCGTGTTGCCTTGGGTTGAGGTCAGATAGGCAGTCGCTCCTTGTAAAACACTGGTACTCCGCTGGAATCGGTTAGACTGGAAGCCGATCCCAACTTAGTTTGAAATATACTAGGCCGATGATGACTCTAATTTCTGTGTCATACCGGCGCGGCGGCGTGAATTTTCAAATATTTTTTCTCTTTCTAATGGAGAATGTATGTATGTTTAGTGCGTGACGGAGAGCGGCAAGATCCAGGCTGCGACGGAGCAGACGAACGTGTCGCACATCTTCGCGGTGGGCGACGTGCTGGCGGGCCGGCCCGAGCTGACGCCGGTGGCTATCCACGCGGGGCGGCTGCTGGCGCGCCGCGTGTTCGCGGGCGGCAGCCAGCACATGGACTACGACAACGTGGCCACCACCGTCTTCACGCCGCTCGAGTACGGCTGCGTCGGCCTCAGCGAGGAGGTCGCCACCGAGAGGTCCGTTGACTTATAAATACCTTTCCTCCACTACTTTGCTTGCGGTAATATGGATTATAGCGGCAAAAAGCGTTATTTTTCCTGTCATATGTGAACATTTCTATTATTTAACTATTGTGTCTATTGGCGGGATAGCAAAGTAGTTAACATAAATAAATTTACATAAACAGGTAAATATAACCATAGCACATAATGTTGAGTAGAAGTCAAACGCCCGCGGTTTATCAGCCTGTACTGTCATTCAACTGCAATGTCTCATACACACACACTGCATCTATAGTTTTATTGGAAAAAGAAAGTCAAGTTCAAGTGATTAATTTTCTAATATCATTGCAAACGGCACGGTTATGGTACACATTCACAAAACACATCATTAATTGACAATTGTAATCGAATCGTAACGTAATAGATGTTGTAATATCACGACACGTTAGGGCGAAAACGTCACTACATAATCAATTCTACGTGATAGTGCGACGTACTAAGTAGTAATGAACTATCTCGGTCTACTTCTTATGGATATTAGATAATTTGCAAGGTTATTACCTAGCCTGATAGATTATTAACGATAACATAATTGCATTGTTAAGTAAACTGTGTTCAGTTTGTATCACAAGTCACGTTTTAACGATTATGATCGATTAACTCATAATGTTATTATGACTTCCAGACGATCTTACTGACTCGCTTTGTAAAAATATTTGTTTTTCATAAATGTATTGTTAAAACTGGTGCTCTCAAGGGGATTATGTCAAGTAATACAAGTTTTGGGTAGATTATTTGGACAATTCAGTTCCCAAATTAATTTCCTCTCCTGGTGGGAGATTATTGTTTTGTTTGTTTAGTATCTAAGGAATTTAATCCGTGTCGCGGGGGATTTTTACAAACAAATACAAATCACATGCAAATGCTTGTGCTACGCGGCAATTAACCGAGACATGTCGCGCATAATTGGTTTGGGATAGCGACAACTACTCTGCTATCCGTGCAGCCGCTTTGCTTAGGGAGTATAAATCATCTTTTATTTCTCTTGCTCTATATCAAAAGTTTTGCTTGCAGATTCGGTGCGGATAACCTGGAGATATACCACGCGTACTACAAGCCCACGGAGTTCTTCATTCCGCAGCGCAACATCAAGAACTGCTACCTGAAGGCGGTGGCGCTGCGCGAGGCGCCGCAGAAGATCCTCGGCCTGCACTTCGTGGGCCCCGTCGCCGGAGAGGTCATACAGGGCTTCGCCGCCGCTATCAAGTTAGTATATACATTCAGTCATAGATTTAGACTACAAAAAATTGAGTTGCTCAGTAAGTGTAATTAATCAAAATATTGTTCTTGTTTACTAATTATAATAATATTATGATAGCGTAGAACTCGAACTGGCTGTATCGTGTGGCTCACTCATTAGTTTTTACTTTGAATTTAATTGGCAAACATGAACCACTGTTTAGAACTTGTCACTATTAGTTTGTGGAATTAACTTAGAAGATTATTTATCGCTAAGTTATTAATTGATTTTAATCACACTTGATACTGTCACGCCATAAGTTATTCAGCCTCTATACAAGTCCCCTCTATTCACAGATGCGGTATCACAATGGACCACTTAATAAACACGGTGGGCATCCACCCCACAGTGGCTGAGGAGTTCACTCGCCTCAACATCACCAAGCGCTCCGGCAAGGACCCCAACCCCGCGTCCTGCTGCAGCTAAGCCGCCCCCCCCCCACACACACACCCGCACCACTCACCACACTTACAGCGACCACAAACACTCGAACGTGATCACAACACAATGATATTAAACAAATCACAGGGTAAACTAGTGCAACGCAAACACCCTGTATAAAACTATACAAGGTTTCAGAGTGATAATGTCTTTAGAACATGAAAATACTAATACACTCCATGGGTTTCCTAGTGGCGTGAATATCAAACAATTTAGAAATGATCTCTATAATAAATCTTGAAAATGATATTTGTGATTTATTTTTTTATTGTTTCCCGGCCGTTACTTAGCCGACTCACTCTTGTTAAATTTTCTCGCAATTTTTTTTATTGTTTAGTCAATTTCTTATCGTATTGAATTTAATATAATGTCGCTGTAAGTGCTCACGGTTATCAACATGTAACTCAACTTAGGAAATGGTTTCGTAAGATATTAATACCAATTCTAATCGATATTGTACGAATTGTAGCATTTAAAAATTTATTTGTAGTTGCAACAGGGAGGTGTGAATAAAATATTGGTTGAGGAATTCATTATGTAAAAATCACATGTTGTCACACTCTGCAGTATCTTGTTATTGTTACATTGTAACTGTTAACGTACTATACGAGTGTTTTAATCCCTCCTTTTCAAAATATTAAATTTATCTTAAATTACTTGGAACTGATCGTATGTGATCGGTAATATATTCGGGATGGGCATACAATGTCGTCGCTACCAACTGTTCGGTGCTCCAACGTGCTTGGCAACAAGTATACAAACAGCTTGATTTCAATGTTATAGTACAAATACTACGAAAATTATGCATAAAATGTTGTCTCAAAATGTCTATCATCATTGTATTATGATATTGTTATTATGATGGAAATAAAATGGTACAGTATTATTGTTATTATCAGTTATGTTCATTTCCAAAAACAATATTAGGTATAACAACATTCCTGACGAACAACAAGTTAACAAATCAGTTATTAATACCATTATGTACTTTTTTATTTATGTGATTTTGAACTTAATAAAGTGATATATTTTTAATGAAAAACTTGCTGATTGAGTGTTTTTTTTTATTTTATTGATTTATTATAAAAATTGCAAGGCGGACATATTGGCTGGGTTAATAACAAAAATATGGTCACTGATAGTCAAGAAAAGCGGTAGTCAAGAACAGCCCTGTGCTTAGTGGAGTTCTAAAATGCCTCTACGTTACACATAAAAAGCCCGATACTCAAGGAAGACACTTGTGTGAGTGTCACTCAGTACATGTTTGTTAGTATTAGCTATTCCCCGGCACTCAGGGCCCATCGTTAGTGATATAGCGGTCCATGTCGGCGGTGGACTGGCAGTTGAACCACACCTGCGCCGTCGGCAGCGGGTAGTACTCGTGGGCCTGCACCAGCTCGTTGTCAAACCGCCAGAATCGTGGGCCTTGGAAGAAGTATGTGTCTAGAAACAAAACCTTTTATTTGAATTGATTCAAAGTGTTCGAAAATTTAATGAAAACTAGTCAAGTGCTAATCGGACTCACGAGTCTTGGTTCCGTACAAGTAAGACAAGGATTACCAAATTGAATAAAAGTGATCACCCATGAAATGCAAATAAGGAACTATTATCCGAATCCTAGACGAAGGGATTCCCTGTAATAGAGCACAGGTTTCTGAACTACATATAAAAATATATATCTAAATAATGAACCAACCTCCTTGCCATATAATGGCGGCATCTACGGGGTACGGTACAAGCCTCCACATGGACATCTCCTTAGGGAAGCCGCGGTCCATCCTGCTGGCCTGCTCGTCATACCGCCAGTACCGCTCCTCCTCGATCAGGTACGTCTTGTTGTTGTAATTCGAGAGGAACACCGTCGTCAGCTCCGACACCCGGTCAGGTATGGAGTAATCCGATAGAGTTCCTTCTTTTATGGCCCGAAATGAGGTGTCGAATTCCCAATATGTCCGACCTGCGACAATTAGATGCGGTTTAAAATTAGGCGACCATAGTAAATAAATAAAAAACTCTAATTCTCCTACAGCTGGGCGAAGGCCTTTTCCAATATCTCCAGGAGATAACCACAAAACGCGCGACACAGAAATCTGGAGGTTCAGATGAAGGGATATATGCTTGCTCTCTGGGGGTTGCCGAATCAGAAAATATCCTCAGAAACAGAAATGATCGCCTAATGGGACATTTGCTAAATATTAGTAAGGGTGATTGACTTGCCTGAAAATATGACAATGTTTCCATTTTGCTTCTCATAAATAGTTTTGATGATGGTAACATCAGAAGGAAGTCCGCGGAACACGTCGTGGAAGCGCTGAGGGTAGCCATCTTCCATCTCGTTTCTGTCGCGAAGAACCCACACCCACTAAGAACAAATTCAAAATAAGAGCTCGACTTCTAATTACTAGCGAGAAGAAGCTGTACTGTGGCGCCACTGTGGTGCGCTAGTTGCGACACTGTTCGTTGCTAGTGGCGCTACTACCCCGCAAACTTTTCATTAGGAACTCTTTTAGCAGTGGCGTAGCTAGGGTCACCGTTGCCCGGGGCGGGATTCTTTGTCACGAAGTAAAGTTACACCTCTTTGTTTAAGTTTCGTTCACGCAAAATTCATCGAAATTGTATATGATATTTTTTTTCTCAATTTTGCCGCACCCTTGTTACTGGCGCCATTGGCGGACCGCCCCTCCGCCCCCTAGCTACGCCACTTTTAGCCCTTCATCTTAACACTTATGAACATTTTGATGTATTTACGTACTTATATGGCATCAAACTTTCTTAGGCAGAAACGATTTAAAGCTAAGACAAGACAATGGTGATCTCGTTTGGCAATTGTTACAGATTTTTTACCAATTATCACCACCGATTGAATTTTTCAAGTTAGACAATTATTAATATTAAAGTACTAAGTACTGTGGATCACTAACATTTTCTTATCTCACTTTATAATTTTACATGGTATCCACACCATCCACTAAACAGGCAAATCCCGCTTACCTCCTCCTCAAACACAAATATCTTGCCATGTATGACTTGCAGCGTGTCGTAGTTTGTCATGCAGAGGTCGGGCATGTAGTTCTCATCCTCTTCACTGACCGCCTTCGTGAAGCGCGGCACCAGCGACACCGCCGGGCTCTCCGTACTCTCCACTACCTCCTCCTGATCTTTTACTAAGGGGACATCGTGGTGTGGCAAAATAAATTCATTCATAATATTCGAGCATATTAAAAAAAGGTATCTTCCTGATTGCTAGGTATTTCAAAGAAACCTAAAAACGATGTCTGATACAAAATACATATTTACATTTTTTTTAATCGAGTTCTGCTCTTAGAAAGATCCTGCAATCGTTCCGTCGCGGCAGGTTTTACACAAGCATTCATGTCACATGCTCAAAGACACCCAGACTCAGGTCAAGCACTCGTGGATATCACAAACGCTAGTCTCGCGCATGAATTGAACCCTCAACACGTTTCGTGCAGTGGATTTGGTGTTGGGACCTCAACCTGCTTGCCTACCTGCCTGCTTGGTGCAGTGGCACTTCCTCGTTACGTGTATTCACAGAGTACTAATGCTCAAGTTACTCACAGTACAGTTCCTGCATGCCCAGTATATCATCCATGTGCAATCTCTCGACCGGCACCTGGTAGTAGGGGTACATGACGGACGCCTTCACGTTGGAGTGCGACATGCCCAGCGCGTGCCCGATCTCGTGCACCGCGACCGCGAAGAAGTCGGTGACGTCCTCCTCGTCCTCCTCAGGGTTGTCTCCCCACAGCTCGTCATCATCGAAGTGCATCGCGCCGTGAGGGGGAGGGAACGCGTGAGCTACCACGCGCCCAAGCCCGTCAAATGGAAATCTATTTATACCAGATAGGAAATGGACGTTATTATATGTTGGCCACTTTGTCATTTGGTTACAAAAACAGACCCGCGCACGACTGGTGGCAGGCAGACGGACAGTCGAGCAGTCTGTTAGCGGAGTATTAGTAATATGATGCCGTTTTATACTGGCATTTATTAGCTTCATTTAAAAAACAACTTTCGAATCAAAGAGTTCTGAAATAATATTCTACAAATTTATTACTATTTATGTAAATAATTGAAGTAGATCGAACCCGTCTCCGTGGTCTCCACTCACGAAGGTGACCTCAATATCGCCGGGTCCGGAGTCGACTTGCGAGAAGGTGAGTCCACCGTGTGGCGCCCACATCTCCAGCCCCACCTCCATCAGCTGCTCCACGCGGGTCTTGCCCAGCGTGCTAGACCCGTTCACCACTCTGAAATTATTATACCTGTTGTTACCATATACCATACCATATACCATATACCATAAAAAAAAAATACGACAACGGCTTAATGCTAGTAAAAGCTTCCTTCGGCTTGCACATTTAGTTTGCTTCTTAAACACTTTTCTGAGCGCGGGGCTTTTGTAAAAAGTCAGTACAAGGTTCATATGATGAAATTTATTTTCATTAAGTCCTTGTACAGAATTTTAATTTTGATGCTCGTTCGGATATATGAAAACCTTACTAAAGAAAGACATTTAAAAATAGGTAAGAAAAAAATACACCTGTATGTAATATGTTTCTTATCCCACGCTTGTTGTAAAATGTATCTCTTACTCCTTGCAGGCGACGGAGACGATTCAATATCTTTCACGCCACACCGCTTTGTTCTGAAAAGCTGTAAATTTCCAGGAAGTTTCAAAACCACTTGATATTTGTTTTATATAAAGTAATTAACAGAAAGGATTCTCTCTCTATTTATGTCATACTACTTGTTGCCCGCGACTCTCACCGCGTGGGCTTCATCTTAAAGCGCACAGTATTTTGTGAGTATAAATATCGTCTGAATGGATAAACTGATATTGATGAGATCATGTCTCGTTGAGTATAAAGTACATAAGTATTTTGAGATGTGCACCTACATTTAGTCTTTACCACCTTCACCGGAATTTTACGGATTTATTGATTTTTTGGTTTTTCTGATGTTTTACTGAACCTTTACTTTGAGCTACCTTTTTGGTGTTTTCGTCGAGTGTGCCGGTCTCCGGCAGGCCGGCGAAGGCTTGCATCTTCTTCAGCGCGTCGGCGACAGACTGCGGCGTGTACGCGAAGTCCGCGTCGCCGTCGCTTTGCTCCTCCGGCAAGTATCCATACTTCTTTAGAAATGACAGCTGTGAAATAAAAACAGTTACAATAGTTACTGCAACATAAGAATTACACACAGCTAGGTGTCTTCTGTGGGCTGTTTTATTTAAATTCTGAATTTTATTCTGAGTTTCAAGAGTTGGTTGGTGGCTTTAATTTTAAATGATTTAGCCTTGTTTATCAGTTACCGACAAATGCTGCATGATTCAGTCTTTGCTAAAGCTCTCACAAATTGGTTCTAGGCAAACAAACTTTTTCACATAGCGTATACGTAAGTACTGTAGATTAAAGCTAAATGAAGTTCGAATACTATCAATTTATTAAAATAAATAGTCTTGTTATTAAAGTCTTGTTAATTGTAAAACTGGGCTTGGTTACTTAGTTATCATAAATTTTCGTAAAGCTAAAAAAATACAGTTTGCCTTAACATTAACAAGTATTTCAAATAAAACTGGCCTGCTCCGGTGATGGTGGATTTAGCTCCAAGTAGATGGTCTTGCAAGACACTGCACTGAAACATAACACAAACAAAACCCACTGGATATACATCGTCGTTGTAAAGGAATGAGGGAAATATGCCGGAGATAATACTTGTGTTTCATTCTGCCTGACCTTTGACTCCCGATAGTGAATCATTACAGATGTATGAACTGGTTAACGACCTTCGAGGGAAGACATATTTGTACATACTACGTGATGATTGCACAAAATATTAATAAATATATATATCTACGTATTTATTAATGCATTATACCGCACACACCTACTTTCAAAGACACATGTCTTTGTCGGTGTTTGCTCCCATTATAAAATTACTATTTTTTTATGTTTTCGTTTAGTCATGAAGTAATATGATTGCTCTAAAGCTCTATTAGAACTATATAATAGCTATACTTTATATTTATACGAGATATTTATACTTATGTAAATGTAGATTTTAAGTTTCACAATAAACAGGCACCTCTTTGTTTAACCTAATGAATGACACTTTAAGTAAGAACACCTTTTTACTGATTTGTTTGTTGACTACGATGACTCGAATTATTATGTCATTGCTTTAATCATTTGCTAAAGTTGACATATAACTTGTCAGTAATTATTTTATTACCTGAGTGCAGAGGTGTTATATTTTATACAGAAACGTATGAAATGGGGTCATTAAAGGATCAGGAGAAGTTAGACCAAAGACCTGATATGAAAGAAGCAAAAGGATCATGCGAGCACAGAGCTTCGACGTCCAAGGGGGAACGATCTGTTTCGATGCCGGACATGAACTTTGGACGAAAGTCAGTCTCCGAGACAGAAATGCCAGGACTTGGAAGTCTTTCTCAACCTTGCACGAAAACACCAGCCGAGTATACACCGACTAAGAAACCTGCGCCCTTTGTAAATATCTTCTTTCTTATTTCGTAACTTAAGTGGGGTTTACACGAGTCCATTTTCGCCCTATGGCATCGCTAGCCCATTTACACAGTTTGAAATACGGAAAAATTGAAATACGGAATTGAAATATCTAGTTAGTTAGGTATTCAAAATATAAATAAATCCTATTGCTTAAAGAACTGACTTCTAAGAAAGAAGGAGAAAAAAGAAGTAAGTATTTATTAATGTGCGTTTAACACTCCATCATGCGGCGGGCGACTGATTGCTTACTCGGTCAACCTCAAATACCTGTCGAAATCGACCCGTGTATTGCTCATATTAGAGCCTTGTTCTGTGAAGTAGTGTGAAGAGATTATGGCCTATAAGCAAAGACGGTCAGACAATAATTCATTCAGTAAAAATTGTGTCCGCTTGTTGTTCTTAAATTAAGTATATTTTCGTAAAAAAAAATTGAAATGAATTTCAATACGGCGTTTTCAGAAAATGCGTTGGATCAACGGCTTCAACCACAAGGTAGGCGTCATCAACCTGAATGACAAGGGCAACACTATAATGTTCTACGCCGCCTCCAATTGCGGGGTGCTCTACAATTGGACAACTCACAAGATGTGGCTCTTGCAAGGACACGTAAGTTTTGGTTAACATTATATTATCATGTCAGAAAATAAAAAGTTCTTGTTACTACAATTGTAGTATTAAAATGTTCTGTTTACGACTAAATTAAATGTTTACCCACGTTTACGTACCCTCAACCTAATTCTTGAGGAATAGAGTACATGAATTTTTTGAAAGTGGGTTCACAGATGGACTTGCTTTAGTGATATTTAGGTCCAAGCCATGAAACAATTGTATCTATGTATAGTTTAACTTACAGAGACATTTGATCACGTGTATCACAGCAGACGCGAATGGCAAGTGGCTAGTGACCGCGGACGCCGGGCCAGAAAACGTCCTTATTATTTGGGACAGTAGCGACCTATTCCCTCAAAGAACCATCTTCGCACCGCATGGTACCACTAGGATTGCCAAAGTGGCCATGAGTAACGACGCTAAGTATCTGATAACTTTGGCGTATCCGTCTGAGAAGGTCACAGTTCACTGGTGGATATGGTCTTTCGGACACACAGCACCAGATGGTTAAATTATTTCTGGAATCTTTATTTTACTTGAGTCTTCAATAGTTAACGCTTATTGTTGAACGAAGGGCCTGTTACTACCTCCTTTAGTAAGACTTGCAGTTGCAGAAGCGGGAATGGCGACACTCTAAATCTGATCACAACGCGCCTATTTTTCAAAACTGTTAGAGCGACAAGGTTTATACAAAACTACTCTAAGAGGTAGTGCTAGCCCCTAGTTCGGATATTTTTTGCAAGATATTTATTTTGATTATCTATTTTTTTCATCATTATTGAAACTCAATAAATGTGAGATTATATTACAGCGGTTACAGAAATAGATGATTTGTTGCGAGATGCCGTCATACAAATGGGTTTTAATCCTATCAGAACGCAGCGATTTCTACTCTTAACGAGAACTTGCTTTTTTCTTTGTTGTGCAAAGGTAAACTAAATAATATCTTATCTATTAAAATAAAACGGTTATCTCTTGTGCTGCATCTAACACTGTACACTAGGTGCCACTCGTTTAATAGCAAGGGAATCTTCTTTTTGTCCATTTGCTAATGTCTGTATGAATACTTTATCTATATTAGAGCAAGAGCCCTAGACGACCAGACCTTTGCGACTACGCAACCTCTTTATAGGTCCCCAAGTAAAATATAAAATTAAGTTTTTTTGTTGTATGATAAAATTCTCGTGTCATCATGGTGCACGTTATTGTACTCCTTGGAACGGCTAGACTGAGTCTGAGAATCAGACATCTATTTTTCTGCCAACAATTTTTTATTTTGTTCCTTCATGGCAAAACAGCGTTTGCTGGGATAATAGTTTATAACGATTTAGAGGTGGCTGGCACGGGCGTGATTTCTGAATATGTCTGGAAGTAAATATAAACAAAAAATACACGCATTATTACTACCTGTTACCTACCCGAGTAACCATAATCGAATAGATTCGTAGTCGCGGGCCGAAAGTTTTCAGCTTTTATAGAATAACGAAGGTCTAGCCTCCTATATTAACTCTCTCCTTGCTGACTAATTTACAGAAAATTAAAGTCCTAGAGAGAGGGGTCATTAAGGAAACAGACAACTACGAAATAAAAATAAGGAGACCTGACCGTAATGAGCACGCTGACTGCGGGAAGCTCATGTGCTTCACGTTCTCGAGTAACACGGCGCAGATCCTGGTGTCCACGAGCCGAGGCCTGGTCATCGTGTACGGGTACACCATCGAGTACCAAAAGCACTTCTCCCCTTTGGATATCGACCGCTTAAGGTTCATTAAAGTTGTGCGGTTGGAGAGGAGGATGATAAATATTATTAAATACGTTGACGGGTTAGTAACAAGACTCGAATAAATATGTTTTTATGATGATTTAAGAATCTTGCCACGATCTTTATAGATCTTAAAGTAGTACTAAGACACTTAGCTATATTTTTGGTACATGCTTTTGTATAATAAAGTCTATCATGTTGAAAATGATTGAGCGATGTGACAATAATGGAAAGGGTGTAGACAGAAAGCTAATGACTAAATCTTAAATCTATGGATTGGGATACGTTGGGCAAAATCATCACGGTTTACTGTCCAAGTCAGAGTCATGGGATCGCTGACTCGTGAGTCGTGGTAGGAGTCAAGGGCGCCGACAGCATGTTGGGTTAATGTACCAGTAATGGGTTGCTATTTGTTTCAAAGCTACCAATTATGATGACTGCTCAAATGAAATAGTTTAACGTTATTAATAGCTAGTTCAGAGGGATAACGTTGTGTTATCCTTTTATTTATAGTAATAAAAATTATTAATCATTGTAAAAGTTTTGACCGTTTATTGTTGGATTGATAGTCTGTTGGTGACGGGCAACAGTATCGGCGAGATCCGCTTCTACGACGACCAGCTGAAACTGTTGTACTGGATGGATAGCCTCAACGTGGACAAGGTCAAGAGTCTCAGCTTCAACATATCTCCCCGGAGCACCATGATACTCGACCCTAAGTGTAAGAAAATAGATATAAGAATTAAAAATGACCGACGAAACGGCAGAGTCCTATTGATCGGATGAGTTTTCATAAGTAGTAATAATAATAACAAGTATAGATAATACCCATTGTAAAACTAGGACAATGTATGGAAAATAAGTAATCATCCTACTCACTGAAGTCAACGTTTTATATTTATAAAGACATAGATGCGCTCAGTATTAGTATTAGTATTTACAGCAGAACTTTATCTTCTTTTAATAATTAATTTATTTCAAATCTCCGCAGGCAATAAGCCATGTCCATGCTGGGAGAAAGTTAAGGTAGAGAAGGATCCAAAGACAGGGGAAATGAAGCAGAAGCTTATCAAGATGCGCCTGCCTTCCGACGCCACCACCAGCGGCAAGCCATTCCTCGTCAGGGACTTCATTGTCAGTAAGTTTATTAAATAAACATCAGCAGTTGCTGTTCTTGAATCGAGTTTATCTATTGACCATAACTAAGTAAGAAGAAATTTAGGCAGATGTATAGGAAACGCTGTGCTGGTTATCTTTACTTAGCGAAAGGTAAAATTAAATCCGAACCGCTAGAAAAAAGTTAGGTAAAAACTAATGACATGTGCTTATTTAAATATATAACTTGTAAGAATTATGTCGTTTTGGGACTTGACGTGAAGATCTTAATATAGGTGTATTAGCATTCACTAATTGTTATTCACAGCGACGTGGAACCAGGGAGTGGGCTTTGTGGACTTCGTGACGGAGAAGTACACCAACGTGCTGGACAGCAAGATATCTCCCATACTCAGCATGAGCGTGCACCCCGAGAAGTGAGAATATAGTATTACTTACTACAGTCGTCCGCGTCTGATATGCTACGAAATAAAGAGCAATTTTTAAAATCAACCAAATTAATATAAACTCCTATACACAATGTGTTATTAATCCAAATTTCCAATATTCATATTAGCCACGTTCTTTTGGCATTGTCCGCACGACTATGAACCCATTTTTGAGTATTAAACGCAAGCGCGTGAGGCCATCAAGGACGCAACCCAGAACAAAAATCCCCGGTTAACCTATAGCACTTCCATATGTTTTCCGCCCTAGGCCCGACACTACTCGGAAAATTCATCCATGGCGACGAGGTTCCTGTCTGACCACCCCTGTGGCTGTGCTACCGTATCTTGATATTAAAACGTTGATAAGGTGTGGTGGGTTGTCGCCAGGCCGTTCGCAGTGCTCGGCTACACGGATGGCATGGTGGAGCTCATCGACTTCATCAAGCACAGCCTGATCACCAGGCTGGACCTGAGGAGCCGGTACGCGGTGGTGGTGCCGCCCGACGATGACTCTATCAACTGTAACTACGAAGTCACTGTGCCTGAATTATCTGTCACTTACCTTAAATATTCGCCATCAGGTTAGGATCTCTTTTTAAAATGATTTATATTTTTATAAAATCATGTTCATTTTTCATTTATAATAAAGTAGATTGTTCATTTAGGGATAGGTAACAAGGCTCAGTTTTGTCTGGGTTACCCATGTAAAGCTTTAAAAATCATGAGGGGTTTTTAAATTCTGAAGTTATATTGTAAATAGATAGTGCAACTCACAGTAAAGTGCGTGCGGCGCTAAATGTGCGTGCCACTTAGAACGTCTGGTTTATAGCGACGACGATGTAGGCACGTATTTACGTAAAGTATGGTTGATTTACTGTCAGGAAACAGCTGAGACGTGGTTTAACACACCCTTGAAATATTCTCGACACAATTTAAATGTCCCTGTAAACTTCGAAAAAAACATCGAAAAGTATCGTAATATGGCACTGTGCCGTGCGTAATAGGTCGAATTGGCTGTAAGTATTTAGAATAGTACTATTTTAATTAATATATTTGATTACAGGTTTGCACCTTGCCTGTGGGCTGAACACAGGCCAGTTGTTATTTTTAGACCCTTCAACCATTGAAATCCTGACACCGAAACCATTCGGCGACACCAACGATGCCATTAAACATATAAGTTTTAGTCCGGATTCGCTTTTAATAGCCACGGCCGTGAGTTTTTACTTTAGAAAGAGATTTGACTTGTAGATACCTATGTTCTAAAATGTTTTTGCATAGAAACTCAATTTGTTAATGTTTTTTTTTCACATAAATAACCAATTTTCTAATTTTAATTAAATTTTGGTCCTTGGAATTTTCTGTCGTCCACTTCCGAGCATCGAAGTGTTTGATTGCGTTGTTGAAACAAATGAGGTCTATTCATTTACGTTTCAAGCTGATTGATTTCTCAATCCATGATAATTATAAACTTAAAAAATGCAACTGTGAACTCACACGTATTTATCGGGACTGCCTGACTAGTTTCGGACGCAACCGGATTCCTTAACCCTGAGCTTACCAAACCGTTTAACCTTTGTATAAATCGCCCCCACGATAATGGCTATAAAACCATGTATGTTATTAACTCCTTTAGCATTTAGTAATCTTATTTTCTCTCTACGCAGTGAATGTTTCCTTTACTGATTGATGTACAATTTACCACAGAATGCCGGCAGGTCGGTCTGCGTTTACAAATATCTATGCACTGATTTCCGGTGGGTATTCGTTGGAAAACATCGAGCACATTATAAGGAAATCACATCTCTGATTTTCCTGCCTGCTAAGAACCCCAATGGAGACTTCAAGCTTGTGTCCACTGGGTTAGATCGGTGCTTGGTAGAATATGACGTGGCAGCCAGTTTCGACGAGCATTTGGAAATCTTGAGTCTTGACCGAGTCGAGCAGAGTGCACTACCACTGTCAGCTATTGTGTGGCCTGCCCCTAGTTACTTGGATCCCGAAGAATTTAGAACCGATTTGCCAATGATACTGATAGCTAATGATGAGGTGCTTTCTCTATATTCATCGTTCTCTTCGTAAACTGAGCTTGTATGATATAGTTCAACGTAGGTATGCAGTTATGCACCACAGAATAGGTCACATCCCCTACTAGACGAAACAATTTTAATAGTTCATAATATTTCTTAGCGTTTTATTGTGCAAAATAGAGTTTTGAGTTGATGGATTTAAGCAATTGATTTAACCTTTCTCTTCCAGTTTAAGTACAAGATAGTGAACTACGAGACTACTATGACACTGGCTACTGTTTTGGGACCCCGATTCGAATTCCCTGTCAGTAAAGTACAATTGATCACTAGGAAGGACAGCAAGGATATAGACCCAGAAAACTCGCAATATTTACTCTTCTCCGCGAAAGACATTATAGGTCTACAGAAGATGCCACTCGACGGTAATCCCTGGAAACACGTTGGCATGCTAGGACATCCTGTTAGGGTAGGACTTTTCCCCATTCTATTAATGAATAACTACCACGATTGCACGATTTTGAAATTTGATATACCTATACTCAACTCAACTTTGCCTAAACGGGTAGCCGAGTGGTTGAGGTCTCCACGCCAAACCCACTCTGCGCGACGTGTGTCGCGGGTACAATCTCCGTGCAGGACAAACGTTTTTGGTATTCACGAATGCTTATCCTCAGTCTGTGTGTATTTATGCATGTTACTTGAATGTTTGTAAAAACCCCCGCGAAACAACGATAAAATACCTTGAACTAAAATATTTTCTGCAGATTCAGAAAATGTGTTTCCGTGAAGACCTTGGGATGCTGTTTACTATTGGCGTCAGGGACACTACCATGACTCAATGGGTTGCTAACTACAGGTACTATAACTATAATGCACATAATTATTACCTATTTTTGTTTTTTTTAATCACACAATATCTTTTACGTAAAATGTAATGTGTCACAACATGGATAACCGAGTAGTCTAGGCCTACGCCAAACCCATGGCATGCGACGTGTCGCAGCCTTGGTCCCCATGTAGGACAAGCAAGGTTTGTCAAACCCCGGCGATACGTTCAAAGTTTAGCTCTACGTAAGCTTATAATTAGTTAGTCGAATAGATAATTCATTATCTTCATTTCCCCAGAGCCGTGGAAGTTGCCGCAGCACGTGGCGGGGTAGAGCTGGATCCATATTATTGTCTCATAGACAGCGGTCGCCCTGGTTGGCTGTTTCAAGAGATCAGAGATCTGTTCTACTACATCCAGATATTATGCCAGGGCACCTTCTCCCCAGCAAGGAGGCGTGTCAAAGATTATATACCGATAGACTCGTTACCCGATTTAATGAGGGCATTGGGATTCTTTCCCTCGGAATATGAGGTCTGTACTCTGTATCAATGGAGGATCATGGTACCTATATACAAATATGTTTCGTGTCTATTCTGCTGTACTACTGGGCTGGAAGGTCGATGTGCACACTCTAGGTTAGGTTTTCCGCTTTCTCGTCTTCAAAGGCGAGGCTTTGATTTGGAAATTTCAACAGGGGCATAATCGTAATTAATGTGGAAGAATTAAAGTGTATCATATACAGACGTTGATAAGCAACGTCGATTTAGTTAGTTCGTAATTTCAGAAGCTGTTCCTTTAATTTTTGTAGTTCAACAGGTGGAAAACTTGATAGTTGAAGCTAAGTATAAAGTGTTTAACCGAGCGCCTGTCTCGGAAATCGAGTTCGAGGAGTTTGTGAAGCTGTACCTGAACCACCGGCCGGCGTTCGGCGAGCATTACAAGCGCCTCAGACTCGCCTTCCGGAACTTCGCCAACATCAGTAACGAGGGCTACGTCATGAGCCGAGAGGATCTCATCGACATCCTTACTTCTCAAGGCAAGTTAATACAAACTTAAGTATGTTAGTGAATAGACCTACACTTGAAACTATTATGCCTCAGGCCTTTGTAATCCTATTTTGTTCTCTGCTTATTTCATGGTGCTTGTTTCAGTGGCGGAAATATTTATTGCCTGCTATCTATTTACAAATGCAAATAGATTGGTTTTGTATTTTAGCAAAAACCCTAGCATTTAAGTAATATGTAGCTGTTGTTAATTTATAAACTTGATCGATTTATGTTACAGGTGAACGTTTTTCTCGTGAGTTGTGCTGGTATCTACTGTCAGTACTGTGCGGCCACAGTTTTGAGGATAGGGCCGTTTTGAACGAGAATGACTTTTCTTTCCTACCAGAGGTACATAGGATTTTTTGCATCATTGGACTTGGTGCAAAGGAACTTGTGACAATAATAATTCTCGTTGCAGTACATAACATTCAGCGATTTCACGACGGAAATAATCGGCATCCAAGAAATGGACAACATCTCCGACACGTACTCCGGCGTGGAGTCGTGGGCCTCCATGCACACCTTCAGCTCAGTCGATTCAGATGACAAAATCCTTTAAATTCATAAATTATGTATGTTTATTATTACCTTATTATAATATATTACATTAAAATAACATTTAAAACAATTTGTCACATTATTTTTATAAAACAAAACATTTGGAATTTACTAAATTACCCCATTGGTGATTTGACCTATGCAAGCATAATCACATTAGTGACATACAAATAATGCATGACAATTTATTACGAGAAGTATATATTATGTCTGTTAATTGGGCTAATAGTACAAAATAAGCGATAAACATAAAAAATGTGATTCTAAGGCTTTAGTACAAAGTTATGGTACACCTGCAACATATTGGAGCAGTTTCAGACTAGAGTTTATGCTGTGCACATGTGGTCATGTCAGCATATGCACTTAAACATGGTGTGTTTGGTTGAACTGGCAACAATGGCTAGTCACTCCCAGCCATTGCAGCTTGCACTCCAAAAACCTATTTCTTACATTCATACAAACTTATAGTCTGTACTGCCCAGTTGCAAATGCAGTCAATACATATTATGCAATGTTAACATATATGAAGAGTTGAACCATCAACACACAAAAGTTGATTTCATATCTCTAGGTCACAACAATACTTAATCCTCTGTAGGGGTTTTGTACTGTCATTATATTGTTGCACAATAATACTTAAATACTCTTTTACATACAAATACAACATTATGTGACAATATCACATTTAGCAGACACCAATTCCCAATCATTTTGTTAAACTTATAAAATAATTTACATTATTATAATTAAGTCACATTTTATGAAACCAAAATAATATTTACAATATGTCATAGATCTTGACCTAAGGAAGAAAATTAAAATAATATATTTAAAATAAAAATCACTCTAGTTGCAATAACTGCAATGAAATTAGAACACATGTTGAAACTAATTAGTCATAGACACACTTTCTTATGTATTAAAAGTATAACACTTGAATGTGGTAGCTATTCATGCTAAATCCTAACTCATATGATGCACTCACACCCACAGCACACACCATAAGGTTCATAATGTCAGTTCCATTATAAATGTAAGTCTCTAACTCTGGGCTTGCACCTTGCCGGCTCATTTCTTAGGCAAGGCTCAGTCAGTTTTTAACCGCTTTGCTGGTGTTGTGGTACCACTACTTTGAGAATTGGAGTCTTCAGAGAAGTTCAGGTTTGTTGAATTAAACTCTGTTGGCCCTTGGGAGTCACTCACTGTTGAGAAACCTGGAAATGATATTGATATTAGTCAAAAGATTTATTTTGAAAAAAAAATGTAGGGTCAATAATGCCCCCAGATTAGAACCCTGACCTACTTGCTTTGCCACAAAATTCTGCCAGTTTAGGCAATATCAATAAAGGTATCTATTATTTGAATATTATTATCTTTACTCACATGTGTTAGAATCTTCAGCCATGCCGAAGTTGGAGTTCGAGGAGTCGTGAACTTTCTTCGGTGTCAATGTGTTCTCCTTATTTTCGCGTTTAGCCGCGTGTTTCTTCTTTTGCTCATTTGTAGAAATCGGAACCCATTTGTAAATTTTCATAGTAGTTTCTCCAATCGTTACCCATTTTTTCTCCCTACAAATAGATTTAGAATTATTTAATATTCATTGACAACTTTATAAAAATATTTGCACATTTCCATCTTACTTACCAATGGCGAACTTTTTCCACAGCTTGCATTACTCTTTTGATATCATCTTTGACACGGTTTCTTGTTTCCGCACGGACAGAACGGGACATTTTCCAAGTATTAAATTAGAATTTAAGGAAAAAATAAAGTTGAAGTAATTTTACACAGCAAAATATTTGTTTCCGAGTGCTTTCTACTGAGTACTCTCACAAGCGGCGTTCTTCGTAAACTTCCTATTCATCCGCCATTGACTTAGCGTAGTAAAGTTGACATTCACATAATTTTACGTTTAGTTTATTCATGCACGAGCATGGTACAACGAGGTTTAACTTTAAATATTATTCTATCTAAAGCGATGTGATAAAATATAATTCATAATGATAAAATTTATACAATAAAAACAAAACTTAAACATGTAACATAGATGACATGAATAAAACATTAATATACTTTAATAAACGCAAATGAATTCCACAAAGAAAACTTTTAATAAATGAATAAAAAAAGTCACTCTTTAACTCATAAAATACGCATGCGTTTTGTTGCGAAAATTTGAAGCATCTTAAATGTATGACTAAATATTTTTTCTTCACAAATATAATTAATATACAAACATTTTGTACTGTTTCACATAAAAATGCTTTTGGATTTTACGTAACTGTCCAGCACAGAACTAAACGTACGTGCTTGCATAACCATTCTTCCTTTTGATTGGTTCTAAATAAAGACAAGAATGATTAAACCAATAGCAGAGCAAAAACAGTGAAATAGAAAACGGAACATTTCTAGGAGTGAGAAAATCGAAAATTGAAAACAGGGAAAAAATCTATGAAAAAATTTATTGGTAATATCTGCCGAATATAAATTTAAACAAGGAGTGATATATCCATTATGATGCTTTAATGCACAGGTAAGTTAAATAATTTCGGTCTGTTATACTGATAGTGCAATGTACACGCAAAAATGTATATTTATAAATTTTGTCATGAATCAATTTTTGACTTATATTTAGCGGCTGTCAGTTGTTTTACGTCTCATCGTATTTTGTTCATAATGATTTATTTCTATTATTATCGCTAAAGTGTATACAAATTTCACGCGGCTTGGACTACAGGGATGCGCATCGATTACGATGATGCAACGAGACGATAAGGTGCAAATTACTTATATGCTTTCGATGTATGCTTGTTACCGTTGTACTGCTTATTCTGCACTTCCTTACTTTATTTTTCAATGCTACCTCTCTGTTTGTTAAATTTAGTTTGATCACAAACATAACCTCAACACTAGTAGGTTTTCTGGTGCTTGTATTTTGCACCAGTAGCTTTAGACACATAGTCTGTCAAATCAACTCCCGCATGCTGTCAACTACTCAAAAAACGAGACCAAACGAGTCTTTAAGTTATGTGAGAGAACTTCATAATAATAATTATAAGTATATATTTCATTCTCTTATAATATCATATATTCTGATTTGAACTAAATCTTGTAATTTACTAGCTAAGTTTTATCATTTACGTAGTATTTTTTTAATCTCAAGAACATACTGTTTTAATCACTGCAAAGTGAATAAATACACACTTCTAATTCTGACAAAGTTTTACTCCAGAATAAATTAAATTATCTAAGTGGTTGGGATTGAAGCTTACAACTTGAGCTAATCATAGGTATATGTAATCTTTTATTTTACCTGTCCTGTGTTTTTATTTATTTGCACTTGTTTACGCCTTGTTACATTTTTGTTGCAGCTTTACCGTGCATGCATTGTTATAACTGTAGAAGTGATACAGTGACTATATTGTTGGCATTGTCCGGCATAAGGTCCACCTAACGACAACCGTGAATATTTCCTTCCCGTATGGCTGCGTATGTTAACCGTACGATATCAATGATGGCTGGCGACGGGCCCCACAACGTTGCGATGCTGAACAATGGGGCGGTCCGCGTGAACATGTTAAATGTGGATTCGCCACTTCAGATATTTGTGAGGGCCAAAAAGAAGATCAATGATATATTTGTGGAAATTGATGATTATGTGAAGGATGCAGTCACTTTTATGCATGGTAAGTGCAGCAATATCTATGTGAGAAGTAACAGAAATAAACAACACAGGCTATAATTGTCATGTACAGGCCAATAATTGACATTAATTTTATTGTTACATTAAAAAATATTTGGTTTAAAAAAAATCTACGACTTAATTTTTTGACCTGCTTTAGAAACACTGAACTTTTTCAGTTCCAAATTGGTTTCTTATCTAACTAATAGTGTATAATTTTGATTCATAAGAAAAATTTAGTTGATATTAAAAAATAGAAATAAAATTAAAACACCTTATTATACATATTTCATTGTCTAAATTCAATTTAATTCAATACAGTAATTTCTTATCATTTTAAACTGGCTCTATTATGGCAATCATGATGGAAGTCATGTTTTTTTTCATAACAACATCTGGAGATCAACTACATTCTTCTGTACAATTATGTTAGGTTTTATGCAAAATGCTCATTGTGGCAGATTTTTTTGGCTTCTTACCTGTCCATATAGTTTTATTTGTATTCAATCATTTGTATAAAGTATTTGACTGATATCACTCTTATCTAGTTGCTCAATAAGATCTTCTTTATCAGTTTGTATCATTGTGGTCACACATCGTAAAAGTCGCGTGCCGACGTGACGACAATTTGGATAAAGGTCAATTTCATTGTTTAATTATGCTTTGGAGACTAAAATATGTGATGTACTTGTATTGTTATTCGAATACGTTACTATAACAATATGGTATTGGGGTATTATAGAGAGTAAAGGGTAATTATTACTTTATTTGACTTTAACTTTACTGTATATTTAAAGTCGCGATGTGTATACCTCATGGTAGGCTAGATCTTCACTTTAATACTTAAATCACACTTAAGCCATTAATGCGTGTGCCTTACTTCTGTGACTGTTTAGGAGACAGTTCTCTTTACATGATGACGTTTCAAAATGCCAAAAAGTTCAAAACAATAAGTCCCTTTAGTATAGTTTACGTGTCGTTAAAGACGTTTTACACTGTGCAATAATGTTCTCTTGAAAATGAAATATACCGCCCCATTCAACAAAAAGTTTACAAATATTTCATATTTATGAAGTAACACGATCACCAATATTGTAGTAATTGAGCTTGGCATGTATCCAACAAAGCTATCACTTGTGTGTATAATACAGTTTCATAATAAATGTAGGTACATGGTGCCACAACAATGTACGTAATAATGAAGGGAACACGCTTGATTCATGATTGCTGACTAATGCCTCATAAAGAATGCTTGTCGGACCGAAACGGCAGAAATACTCCCTGGCTTTCATGAATGTCCTTCAGTAAATATTAAATAAACATTTAGCGTGTAAGATCGTGTCTTTAGGGTTGTTCAGTAGGTGCCGTACCGACGCGGTGTCTTAGCCGATCATTACGTTAGGCGTAGCCCCGAAGGTCATATGACTATAAGGCTTCAAGGCGAAAGTTTTAATTTAAAACCTGACCTTACCATGTTATTACTCTTACCACGTTATGGCACAGTCATGTGTATTGATATAAAAAAACAGCCCAGCCAGAAATATCATATATTATTTATTATTTACAATAACATCATACGAAGTTAAAATTACAAAGTAATATGAGAGTCATTGGCTTGTTCCAAGTTCCACGTTATCGCGACGCACATGAAAACATCATTCAATTTTAGTCTATTAAAACTTGTGTGTGTTGCAGCTGTTACTGGCGAAAATGGGATTGCGACGCCGCAGGACCTCGCAAACGTGGAGGCTTACGTATCAAAGGTTCAGGCTATACGCGAAGTACTCAAGCGGGATCACATGAAAGTCGCCTTCTTTGGACGGTGAGAAACATTTTCCATAACTTTTGGCAGTAGAACTTTCAATAGGATTTTTTTTATCACGTGTAATTATTATTATTTTCAGAACAAGTAACGGTAAAAGCACGGTTATAAACGCTATGTTGCACGACAAAATACTGCCGAGCGGCATCGGGCACACCACGAACTGTTTCCTGCAAGTCGAGGGCTCCGACACTGACGAGTCGTTCCTACGGACCGAAGGCTCCGAGGAGAAACTTAACGTACAGGTACGACCCGACCCCTAATGTTAGAACTCCTTATACAAAGAATCGAAACAAATGTGGTGCGATCCCGCCGCGTCAGATCATGATTAAGGACTCCGGTTGGGTCCGAAACTAGTCTTGCACCCCTGATAAATACGCGTGAGTAAACTGTTACATCATTTAACAATAAATGTGGTATCGTGTGGTCCACAGTCGGTGAGCCAGCTGGGCCACGCGCTGTGCGCGTCGCGCCTGCAGGAGTGCTCGCTGGTGCACGTGTACTGGCCGCGCGAGCTGTGCGCGCTGCTGCGGGACGACGTCGTGCTGGTGGATAGCCCCGGCGTCGACGTCACGCCCAACCTGGACGAGTGGATCGACAAGTACTGCCTCGACGCCGACGTCTTCGTGCTCGTCGCCAACGCAGAGTCCACGCTCATGGTCACTGTGAGTACCGCCCTGCACTTATACTACTCCAACCGTACAACAAACTTGTGTTAAAGCAGATTCAATTTTGTCTTTATTTAATACAAGCTCTTTGGTACATTTGTGATTATCGTAGTAATAATAAAGGCATATTTCTCTTTCAGGAAAAAAACTTCTTTCATAAAGTTTCGACAAAAATATCACAACCGAACATATTTATACTGAATAACCGATGGGACGCGTCCGCGTCCGAACCCGAGTATTTAGATCAAGTAAGTTGAGATACCTCTTGCTAATGTAATGTATTACATTATATTTACTATTATTATATTAAATGACGATGTTTTGTATCCAGGTCCGCACACAACACGCGAACCGCTGCGTGGACTTCCTGTCGCGCGAGCTGCGCGTGTGCTCTCCCAAGGAGGCCGAGGAGCGCATCTTCTTCATCTCCGCCAAGGAGGCGCTGCTCACGCGCATGCGAGAGAGGGAGAAGCCAGTCTCGTGTAAGTACTTTGATATTAACATTGAGTAACAAGTTCTATTTCCAACAAAAATACTTACTGTGAAAAACCTATTCATATATTCTCTTAGTTGCTATAATCTCGGTTCCCTCACAGCACCGATCCTGGCGGAGGGCCACCAGGTGCGGTACTTCGAGTTCGTGGACTTCGAGCGCAAGTTCGAGGAGTGCATCAGCAAGTCCGCCGTCAGGACCAAGTTCGCGCAGCACTCGCGACGCGGGAAGAACATCGCCGCGGAGGTCATGGCCGCGCTCGAACTCGTAAGATAAGCCGACATCATTCAGACTGAATACTACATTCAGAATAAATGAAAAAAAAAACGAAAATTTACTTATCTGAAAGAATTTTCGCTATCCTAAAAATAATTTTATTAAATATTGTACCTTAACAGAGTAAACTAAATGCAAATCAAAAATATACGTTATGAAGATACTTACAAATCATGTACTCGTGACAGATATACAACACAGCGACGGATCAGAAGGCGTCGAAGGTGGAGAAGCAGCGTATACTGCACGAGCAGCTGTCGGCCATCGAGGACCAGCTCACCACCATCACGCGCCAGATGAAGGACAAGATCAACCGCATGGTGGAGAGCGTCGAACACAAGGTACATACTTACAAGTACAGATAAGTGTAGAAGCTTTAATTTCTGTGACAGTGACACACAAATCAAATTTGTGTCAGTACACAACATCACTGTGTATTTACAAGGGCTACCCAACGACGTCGCGCGCATATATGAGTTAAATTGACTATAACACATACGCAACATTGTCAAGTTGTTGCTTATTATTAAGTTTTGTTTGAGCATCCAGACCAGGTGTCAAATGTTCAGAGTAGATAATAAGGAAAATTAACTGCATCAAGGCATGATAGTGAACAAATGGGCCAAGTGGCATGTTTTAAATTGTCTTTCGATTTGAATCAACCATTTTAGTTTGTTACGAGTTAATTAGTTGTTTTAAAAGAACCGCCTGCGTGCAGGTGTCGCTGACGCTGAGCCAGGAGATCAGGCGCCTGTCCGCGCTCGTGGACGAGCACGAGGGCGCCTTCCGGCCCGAGCGCGCCGCGCTGGACCTGTACAAGCGGGCCCTGCACCGACACGTCGAGCAGGGGCTGGGCGAGAGGCTCAAGAAGCGCCTGTCCGCAGACATCGGACACGAGATGGACCAGGCGCAGAAGGAGATGGCCGGTATGACGCAGGGGCATTACTCACACAGTACTTACTGGGCCCTCAACGAAAGAACTCCTATTTGTTGGCTTGACTGAAGTCACTATAGCGACATTATTTTTCGATTATCTCTAAATTTATCATTAATATTTTTTAAAATAAGCTATATTAACTAGCGTTGTTATCTCCCACAGACCGCATGTACAACATCTTGCCGATGCACAAGCGCGCGGCGGCGGCCACGTACATCATACCGCACCAGCAGCCCTTCGAGGTGTTGTACCGCCTCAACTGCGACAACCTGTGCGCAGACTTCCAGGAGGACCTCTCCTTCCGCTTCTCCTATGGGATCACTGCGCTCATACAACGTTTCCAAGGGAAGAATACCAACAAAATCGCGCTCAAAAACCCTCCACAATATACTCCGGTAAAAATCATATTTCTAAATTCCTGGAAGAAACTATAGTTATTTTTTTGCCATATTTTTTTTATATATTGAACATCGCCATTTTACGGCTTGCATATCCAGCATAAGTCACAAAGTCATAGATGAAAGCAACGCAATAAGAGTGTACTAATGAATAACCTTTGAAACAAAGTTGACTAAACGAATGTTGCCCCCGTACAGATCCCGGCCACGGTGAGTCCGCTGGCGCCGGACACGACGGTGTCGCGCGCGGGCGCGGCGGCGCTGGCGGGCGGCGTGGGGCTGTCGCCCGAGGAGTGGGGCATGCTCAGCAAGTTCGCGCTCGGGGCGCTCACCTCGCAGGGGACCATGGGCGGCCTGCTGCTGTCCGGCCTGGTATGCGCAACGCTTACACTTGCCTTTTCAATAGAACTTCTACTGAGACTACACTAAACAGATAAAAAATATTTCTTTGTGTATATTACTGTACTTTTTAGAAAAAAAAAAACTTAGACGCTTTTCTTTATGCAGAGTGAGTAAATAGTAATGAAACACACTTTGTAACAGAACAATATTGCCACGTGTTCCAGTTACTAAAGACGGTGGGCTGGCGGATAGTGGCGGTGACGGGCGTGGTGTACGGCGCGCTGTACGCGTACGAGCGCCTGACGTGGACGGCCAAGGCGCAGGAGCGCGTCTTCAAGAAGCAGTACGTGGCGCACGCCAGCAAGAAGCTGCGCCTCATCGTGGACCTCACCTCCGCCAACTGCAGCCACCAGGTGCAGCAGTGAGTACCCCGCATTACTCTTATAAAAAGCCTGCACACTTATTAAAGTTTTTTTTTTTTTTAATTTGTGCCATTGCAGTAAGCTCAGAATGTTACTGACTAGATTTTTTTTACTTATAATTAGCTACGTTATTTATGAGTTTTGGAGACTATATTGGGATCTGGAAACATCGCTCAAACGTCATCTATTTTGTAATAATTTTGAAAGAAAATGTTTGTAGTCTAATTGGGCTCTTAAATTACACTTTTTGCTCTTTTAAATACAGTTTCATGAACGCAGGATTTCTTACTTAAATACGTTAAAACGTGATATTTCGCAGAGAACTATCAACGATGTTCGCGCGCCTGTGCCGGCTCATCGACGAGGCGACGACAGAGATGGACTCCGAGCTGTGCGAGGTCAAGGAAGCCATCAAGATGCTGGACAGCGCCTCCACCTCCGCCAAGAAGCTGCGCAACAAGGCCAACTACCTGTCGCACGAGCTCGAGCTCTTCGACGACGCCTTCCTCAAGCACAACTAAGGAACGTACTTATTAGGTGACTAATTTTACCCTTCATCTTCATCAATGTTAGAAAACTTAGAAAGTACTGGTACGTTAAATGAAATTTACCTCGAAACTGCATTGAAATATTTATAATATTCTTACAGTGAAAGGTACAAAATACGCAATCGCCAGTCATCGCCAATGGGCACATGGCGCAGCGTGTAGGCAGGCCAGCAGTAAGGAGCGCGGGCGCGGCCGCCGCCAGCCGCTGCGTGTACCGCGTTATGTTAGTCTTGTTGTTAAGAGGAATTCGTCTGTTCGGGTCTCGTATCAAATTATACTAGTGAGTGCTCGCGCGGCGGCGACATGACAGCTGTGTAGTCCCCGACCACCAGCCTCTAGGAAGGTAAACATGCCCCGTGGCAATGTATAGCTAAATGATATACCTCTATTGTAAATTAGAGCTTTTGTTGTTGTTTTAAAGTTATTTATCAGTTTTTATGTGTTGTATCACAATGAAATCACGCGTAGACGGTGTACGTCTAAAAACTTGTTATGGTATTCATTTGTTGCATTGAATTTATTTAAGTTTTTACATGGTTCCTGACAATTTTTAATTTTCTTTAAAGTTTACCTTCCCCTATGTATGAACTAAACATCTCGGTGCTACCAAAGGATGAAAAGAAACAGTAAAATCTAACAAACATAATGTTTGTAAACTAGATTTGTATAACATTGTTATTATTAAAAATTCTACATGGAGATCATCTTATGAAACATTTATTCGTGAGGTTATGCTGTCTATATACGCTTTAACAACCATTTTTAAAAACTGTTGGCTATTTATACTGCGAGTGTATTACTTAGATAGTTATTGGGTTTTAATTTATATTTTTTTAAACCACGACCTCGTGTTAACGTGATCCTATCTGATTAGTTACCATTAACGACATTTTCTACATCGAAACTCCGCAATATCGACTATGCGGCCGCCCTCAATGTTTTATGATCTGTGATATTACTCATTTTCGTTACAAAATTGTTTGAATCCATTGACGCACTGCGCTCAGTGTTTGTTTCACGAATGGAGCATTTATTATGTGTATTGGTAACTCATGTTAAGGCAAGAAAAATCTAATAAAAAGTGTAGCATGGTCAACATTGCGGATTATATAATGAAATTGTTTCAATATAAGAATTAATTTATTTATGATGTAGTAATGAAGTGGAGTGTGGTTCTCGGCTGTTATATTGTAGGCAAAGCTGTTATATTACGCTTTTCTCACTACTTTACTCTTATATAGCCAAAGAAATGACACCATTCATAGATCATTCAAATGCCAACTCTAGTATGAAATAATTGTCTCGATAATTATCATTTTAGTAGATAATAGATACTAGAATTGAAATGACTGGCATGGCATTTCTTTGACTGTGTATAACTTTAATATTTTTGGCAACTTACATAATGTTCTATAAAAATAAAATGGGTTTAACGTCACTATTACGACGCATACTTACAAAGTATAGGGAGGTACACAGCATACTAATTAAATGAACTGGACTTTGGGAGCCATGCAACCATTTGATATTAGATAGATTTTGTTGTCCATTGTAATTAGTTAATGCATAATTAGGAGAATTTTCTTATGTAAATAAAACAAATAAAGGATTCCTTTATAATAATTGTTTTATTGTAGATATATCTATATCTGAGATCAAACTTAACAATTGGTTTCTAAAAACAAACTATAAATATATAATTATTTACTTGTTGTGTATGTAAATATATCTATTATACTTATTTCAAATTTCTGGTTTGATTGACTTCCCAACTTTTTGTTATCATCCAGTTTTAATTGGTGCTGAAACAAAATACAGTATTAAGATATTTTTATATTTTCAAGTGCTTTTGTTAATATTTAAAGTTAAAATGAGTAATTACATATTTCTAGATAGCAAACTTGACATCACAATTAAAACAGTTAAAACTCACTAGAGTTGAATCCCCGGCAAAGTCAGTCTTGTCAAACCTCACGGCATGTTTTTCAACTTTGAGTCCATAGTGTGCACACACCGCTTGTGCTTCAAACTCATCTGCAAAGTGTAGCCAGTGCACAAGAACCTCACTTGGTATTGTGAGGCGTTTATTATTATATGCATGGCTCAAAACTTCAAGGGCATTTCTGTAATCAAAACAAAATAAGTAAATCTTAAGTATTGCTTCTACAGCCAAGCTGTGGTTGGGTAACACAAATAATATAACTATTACCTTTGTAATGTCGGTAAGTAGGTAAATAAGGCACAGTATGTAAGAGGACACACTTTGTCTAACAATCTGCACACTTTTATGTAGTTTCCCTGGAGATTGGTAATGGCTATTTCATAGGCTAGCTGCAATTTTGGCTCTCTGAAAAAAGATTAAGACAGTTATAGCAACTAGTCAAGAACATGTAATATAAAGTTGTATTTATATTAAAATACTCACCTTCTTAATTGCTTTGAATGATGGACATATCTATACAATGGATGTAGATCATTTAGATTGCACACTATATACAGGCTTTCTATAAGCACACGATCATTGGTAAGTTTAGTGTTCCTATTTAAATCTAAATGAGATAAAAGTCCTGATAATTCATCCAGTTTTTTATTCTCATCTATCGTGTCACAGGAGGACAGGTACCACTTCATACATTCTAACAATGACTTTTTATTGAGAGCTGGATCATAGTCTTTAAGAGGTAGATTAGATAGCCTGAAATATAAAAAAAAAGCTGTTTAGTGTAAATTCTTCGGAATAGAAGATTTCAAAGTAATTTTTAACATAACTTTTCACTTAGTCCATGTGATTATAATACAAATAATATACTATTACATTATGTATTTTGACACCTTTAAAAATAAGGGCAAAGAAATGCTGACTAGTATAGTAAACCAGTTTAAATTAAAAACTCAAACAGGTCCCTCAATCAGCAAGTCTGAATGTTTCTTGAATTCCTGTAATGCAGTGGGTCTTCTTACACAGAAAAAGTTGTGTATACTATAAGACTTACTTATGACTATAGTAGACATAGAACCTGATCATGGGTTCTAGGAGATTGACACACTGTTCTGGAGGCAGCCTCTGTATTGTCATGTCTTGCCGCACTGCCCTCAGACGGTCATCCACAAAGTCATAGACAACTGATGCAGGAACATCCTTTCTTCTTGTTATTCTGCAAATTATGTAGCATGTCAAGAGTTTGAATGATTGCATCAAAATGTATTAAGGGGAGCGGTTAGTAAAGAGTAGTTCATTTCTAGGTAGACTAAAAATCTTAGCTTGAGAATTAGCATGTTTGGCACCTACTCAAGAAGCAGAAACTGCACAGTATTGATGAGCACAGCATACGGCCTTAACAGATGAGGGACAGCCATGTTGGAGTCAGCCGCCGACCGGCTATAGCTCTTCACTAGCTTCCTCTCCATGCCCCATACTTCTAGAACGTGAACCAGACGTTCTACCTCACGCCTGTAATATAAGCATTATTTCTTGACGAACATTATTTCATAACGATAACAATAGCCTAAGATATTAATACATGGCAAGTAACTTCTTAAACATACAGGTTTATTTCATCTTCAGGGCACATTAAGTTGCAAGTTCCAACGATTTGATCAGTATTTTGATCCTCTGCGCTTTCTATATTTTTACAAAAGAAATCAAAGTAGGAAGACATCATCTTATTGTTATCAAATGCTAGAGAAATAATTTGTCAGAGTTTTGCTTTTAAAATTTAAATTATATTAAATAAATCCAAAATTATTTTGCCAATAACATATTCCTCAAACCGTTGACATTTTCTTGACATTTCTCAAAATCTGCCAGAAGAAAAACAAAATTTTGGTAATAAGAGTTTAACCAGATGGCTATTGGCCCAGCTAATACCTGTGTTAGTAACGACTTTAAGGTGCGGCCTCATGGACGCATAGACGTCGTATTTAGTCACTATTTAGTAGACCTGGTAGCAGAAATGTTTGAATTATTTGCAAAATTATAGGATCAGAGTGCAAAGCAAATGAAAAAATATGCCTTTAATTTAGAGCACTGCAAAGAGTACGTCCACATGTCCGGCAAACAGGGCATCGGGCAAACTTTGTAGGTAACAGAATTATTTACTTTGGTTCTGCAGGGTGATACTGCCCATCATACCATTTAGGGCCCTCGCCCACGGCGACTTTTTGTAGCGATGCAGTCGCGCGTTTAGCAAACGCGCGACTGCATCACTTCTAACGCGTGTTAGTCGCATTTGCAACGCGCTACTGCATCGCGATTGTATCGATACAAACGCTCGTGCGCTTCGCGCTATTAACGCGAAAGCAATTCACAAAACGTCGAATATGACATTCTATAACAACTTTTGAATTTAAGATCATAATTTTTGAGTTGTTTGAATGTTGTTACATGATGTCCACAAAGTAATCTCTGGGTATTAAATGGATGCATCCAATATTGACGCTGCTTCCGTTGCCTACGCTTCGGCTGCTTACGTAAAAGCAGCACTAAAGACAACGTGACTAATGTTGCCTCAACGGAGTCCATCTTGCAACTGTACTGATCCAAGATCCACTGATCCGAATCACGTTTGCATCGCGACCGAATCGCTTTTGCATCGCGACTGAATCTGGTCCCGTGGGCGCGGGCACACAGCTAGTGACTGCTTCGCGTCTGTATCGATGCTACGCGCGAGAGCATCGCGACTGCATCGCTACAAAAAGTCGCCCGTGGGCGAGGGCCCTTAGATACAAGTGCTAGCTGTTCAGAAGAATTTTATCACAATAGCGCCAAACGCCGCTGAACACTGAAAACTGTTCAGAGAGGAAGTGTCTTGTAACGAAAAGAGAGATATCACTAAACTTATTTTTAGAGATACCGAGTGGCGCGACGCCGCTAGTGTACGACCCTCAATGAATTTGTAGGGCGGTAGTCGCTTGGATGCAAAAGGGTCGGGTATCGAATACTACACAAGTCTTCGATACCTTCGCCCTTTGCACCATACCATACCATACCATACCATACCATACCTGTGTGTACGCAGGAGCTTGCTTAAAATCGAAGGCTCAATGATATTATAATCTAAATTGCATAATGAAAAGACTGAATTCGTATTTAAAATTATATTTACGTCAAAAAAGTTCTTTAGACAATTTATTTACAACTTCCACACCAAAAACTAACATTTAAGCATACCATTGCTTATTTTTAGGCAACATTATGTCCCTGTAATAAAAATAGTTCCTTTGATAGTTAACGTACGATAAATAACATGTAAACAAGACAATATTGATCGAACGTGATTACTACAAGAATCCAGTGTTCTACCCTCACTTCCGACTGCATTCACCTCGACTTGTATATACTTTAAATATTGTTCTATAAACACAATATTCAAAAAGTTATAGCCAAAGTGAACAAACTAAATATAAGTATAAAAGGAGGACAGAACGTATCATCGAATTCTAAATACTCATTTCTATTACGTTGCTCTACAAAACAATGAATGTTAATGTGGTTCGGTTTGGTGTGTCGGAAGTTTTTTGTCTCTACGAGCCACTTAAACTTAGTGCCACTGATTCCTAGCATGCACATAATCCCATTCAAGTGACAAATGTAGGTTGTTCGCCAGATGGAAATGATAAGAATTATTTGAAAACTACTACAACAATTTTTATTTTCGGACATTTTAACCGAATTAGCAACCAGCGACAATTTTATCTTTAAGTTCCTTAAATTCTTTTGCATGAATCCATTTGATCCCAGTCGCTGATGCCGCACTTGAAGGTCTTGCGATACATCTGTGAAGGATGAAGAGGAACCGTTGTTAGACCAGCAAAGAGTTTTTACAAAAGTAGGGTATTTGACAACAATAAATGTAATAAGTCCTTCTGGTAACGATGCAAAAATGGTGAAACGTAGGGCAGCGAAAGCTAATGACGACGCTAGTCAATAAAAAGGGTGCGCTGATATATTATAGCGTCAGGCTATATTTCAACTAAAACATTATTTTTGTTGACTCGATAAAACAAAAGAGAAATCGTGTGTTACGTACACGATTTCTCTTTTGTTTGTATACCTAAATGTTTCTTTGTAATAAGTTGTGTAAACTCACTCTATTTTCTCTTCGAACAGATTCTCCATTCGTACTTTGCAGAATAACCAAGCGCCTTGGTTCCTGTGCTCCTCCTGACACCACGCCTTTTTAGCTTTCTCGTATTTACAGAACTCTTTGAGCACTAAGTCGTACGGGAACGGATACAACTGTTCAATACGGCAAATAGCAATCTTTTCCTCAAGTTTCTTCTCTTTCCTTACGTCATTTATCTTAATCGCAACGCTACCCGCACAGAAAATTAACTTTTTAACATTCTCTGGCTTCTTGCTAGCTGGTCCATCTTCAGGGATTACTCTGAAAATAAAATAATGTAGCTTTTGTGAATTCCCGAAGAAAATAAAGATTCACTACAATTTTAATAATTATCTAAGAAGCTACCTTCTAAATTCAGTTCCAATAAGGAAGTCAGAGAATTTAGACCGGTAGTAGGGATGCTTGAGTCCAAGTTTCGGAGTCATCGCGATCAGTGGCTTCCTGAAGGGCATGGCGATTTGCCGACGGATCATGTGGAAGTAGTTCGCAGGCACAGTCGGGTGAACAACGATCCAGTTACAGGCACGCAGTTGTTTCACTTTAACAGAAAGCAGATAAAAGTTTATGTCCAGCAGTGGACTGCGATAGGCTGATGATGATGCTGATGATGATGATGATGATGATGATGATGATGATGATGATGATGATGATAAAAGTTTTATTTAGTGAGTCATATCTATAAGCGGTGGGACTCGCGACTCCAAGGGACCGGGATTTTGCAAAAGTTTACATGTATTGGTTTTGCAGTAGTCTCATACATGTTGAGGTACTTACGTGCCATGTCCTTATCATCCAGATCGGGGATGTATGATTCATCGTCGTCACATTGCTGCAAGTACCGTTCAATGCGTCCTGACGAATGTTCCGGCCCCTGACCATAAGAATTTATAATGAAGACAAAGTGCGAAGAACATAGCTTTTAGAGACATTCATTTACTCGCATTGTTCACTTAAAATGCCTGGGTATTAGTTGCTCACCGCGCCGTCGATGCCGTGCGGAAGTTGGACGACAATGCCGGACTGGCAGATCCACTTGCTCTCGCCGTTGGCGATGAAAGTATCGAAGACGGGCTGCGCCGTGTCCGCGAAGTCCCCGAACTGCGCCTCCCAGATGGACAGCAGGTGCGGGCTGGAGTACGAGTAGCCGCACTCGTAACCCAAAATACCTGAACAGTAACCCTTGTTGAACAGGAAAACTATTGAGTTTATCGAAGATTTACTAAGTTATTGGAGACCGCTGGAAATTTTGTCATACATTTAAGTAAGTTCGACACCTTCGAAAGCATTGAAAATGCTTATCCTACGCGGGGATCGAATACGCGACAAGTCACGCACAGTGGGTTTGACTTCGACCACTCTGCTATCCATGCAGTCAAAATTGCCAATGATTATAAGATAATCTATGAAAAATGAAAACCACGTATTATCTAAAGAAATCTGACATGAGGAACTCGGGAGGATGGTCTTACCAAACTCAGACAGAGAGCTGTTATGGAGCGAGTACTTCGCCTGGTCGGGATACAGGAAGTCGAGGACGCGGTAAGTGGCGCCGTCCACGCTCTGGTGGTGGTACACGTGATGCCTGAAAACAACAACCTGATACTGAACACCCCACATGGTTCTAGTAATTAACTGGGCTGGTAGAAATCTAAATCTATGCAGTATATGTAACAAGTTTCGTTTGCTGGTGTCAGCATCTAGTATGTGCGTACCTGTGTGCGAGCGTGCCTCGCTCGACGTCCTCGCCGGTGAAGCGGATGTGGATCTGGTCTCTGAGCAGCGAGCCGTAAGCCAGTGTTTCACCCATCGCCCAGTCCGCTATACCCTCTGCGACCTACGGTAAAGGCAGGCACGAGACTTGAACAGTTGGTATTTTACACAGAATTAGTTGAATAATGAAGGTTAACTGAAAAGTTCTACCTCGTTCTCTCTAAGTGACACTTAGCTGACAAGCCATTGGTGCCGGTATTGATATAAAACTAGACGTACCGTATGCGTGCTTGCCGTATGGCTTGAAACACTGATCGTTTCTTGGGGTCAATTTTTATGACAACAAACAAACTTTGTATACTTAGTAAGTATCTGATAAAATAAACTGACCATTTTCTCTCGGTTGGCCAATATCCTAGCGACACCCGGATGGAGTTCGAAGGCCCAAGGTTCTGGCGGCTTACAGAAGTGACCAGCTATTGTATTTATTGCCGCCTGACTAATACCAGTCTCTTTTATCTGAAACAGATGAAGTGCCAATTATAGTTCTTCATTCTTGCGATTTTGATCGCGATCAATGATTTAATTAGATCCTATTATAGTTCCAGTTTTAGGAGCAAACCTTTTTAGGATCAGTGGCTTCGAAGAAACCGGTCCAGGGCGTGTCGACCCAGTCCATGATGCTCAGCTTGGTGATCTTCTTGGAAGCATCGAAGTGCGTGTTCATCGTGTCCATGTACTCCTTCTCCCAGCCCTTGATATCTGCATCAGTGGCTATGCCTTGCGCTTTCAACTTTGCGCCGTATATGACATCAACTGAAAATTATGCGCCAGGATTTATGCAGCATTTTGTAAATGCAACTTATTTGATAACTAGAAATGGTTCAATTGTTCCAATCAAGATAATATATCTTTGCCGTATCGTGTTGGTCAGGTAAATAGGTTGAGGAGGTCAAGTAGGCAGTCGCCTCAGTCGCTCATTGAAAGACTTACTGTATCCGGTTAGAATGGCAGGCGATCCCAATATAGTTGCATCCTGGATGCATCCAGTTCCTATAGAGTCGGTACATATTTAACAATGATATTAATCGACTAACTGGTCTTCAATCCCTTGATGATCTTGTACATGAAGGGCTGCGTGTACATGGGCTCGTCCTCCTCGCTGTGTCCGAAGCGGCGGTAGCAGACGTAGTCGAGCACGATGTCCTTCTTGAACTTGCAGCGGTACTCGATGGCGAGGCGCGCCACGTGCGCCACCGCCTCGGGGTCGTCGCCGTTCACGTGCAGCACCGGCGCGTCGATCATCTTCGCGATGTCTAAACACAACCGGGTATCAGCTATCAGCTCGCCTACTACTAACTCACTGGTTTTACGGAGGAGGTGTGTATGCTAGATGCAAAAATCTTTCGTGACATAGGAGTAAATCGTTTTTTAAATTGGATCAATTTAATTTGTTGTCAAATACATCACTACAACGCCAACGGTTGGTTAGGTGAGCAAGTTAATCCCTACTAATATTATAAATGAGAAAGTAACTCTGTCTGTCTGTTACGCTTTCACGTCTAGCCCACTGAACTGATTTAAATGAAGTTTGGTACAGAGATAGAGTTGACGAGAAAGAACATAGGATAGTTTTTATCCCTGATTTTTGAAGAGTTCTCTTGGAAACGCCATATAACCGACCTCAACGCGGGCGAAGCCGCGGGCGAAAAGCTAGTTAGCTAATAATTGAATAATTCTGCTATAAAAAACTATTACAAAATACAAAAAAAAACAAATTTAAACCCCCGACGCAAACGAGGCTTTATATTATAAGTTTAGCGTGTCAGTCCGTGGCATCATAGCTCCCGAACGGATTGAGCCATTTCAGATCATTTTTTTTTTGTATAAAAGATGCGATATGCGAGTGTTCTTAGGCTAGTTTCATAGAAATCTCACCGGAGCAGTAGGGCGAGCTCCTGGAGAAGCGCGGGTCGGTGGTGTACCCGATCTGGTTGTTGCACACGATGTGTATGGCGCCGTGAGTCGTGAAGTTGGGCAGCGCGCTCAGCGTGAACGTCTCGTACACCACGCCCTGCCCGCACATCGCCGCGTCGCCGTGCATTATAATAGCCATTACCTGGGTATAACATTAAGTATACTATATTAGTACTAACTTAACCTCATATTCATACTCAGGTTTTTGAGTTTAGATTCTATATCATTTCACAGCACATTCACTCAAAAAAGAAAATTTATAATAAATGAATATTCGTAACTAACTGACACTTTCGTAGCAAATGGCAACTCGTAGCTATTGAGACATCCGTAGCAAATAGAAAAATTCATAGCTATCGAAACAGTCGTAGGAAATGGATCATTCGTAGCAACTTGAAAATTCGTAGAGCATCAAATATTCGTAGCAAATGAATCATTATTAGGGTCAAATATTCGTAGCAAACAAAAGTGAGTAGTCACCTGGTCTCCATTGTTGTCGCCCTTCCAGAACTGCTCAGCCTTGGCCTTGCCCACCACGACGGGCGTGACCGTCTCCAAGTGGGAGGGGTTGCAGCTCATCGACACCTTGATGTACTTGTTGGTGCGCCGGATGAACCGGTGGATGTACGTGCCCAAATGGTACTTCACGTCTCCGGAACCCTATCGAATATGGTTAGTCTAATTAACAAACCGGTGAAGTAATTTAAGGAAATTATTACGCTTTCACAGTTGAAAGCTTAGCTAAGTTAATTTTTATTTGGCATAAGTAGAAGTAGTTGGTACACTCGAGAAAGGAATAACTAAGGAAAATTTTTGCCGTGTTACATGCAGGCGATGCCGCGGGCGGTTTATACCTCGTCTGGGTATTACATATAGGCGATTTTGCATTAGGTTACTGGACTTGGATTTCAATGAAGAAATTTTACTACTAATGGGACTCACCGGTTCTTTAGGCTCCATGGGCTTGAACTGAGCAAACACATCGGTCAGCTGCTTGCGACATACATTCACCAACATATTCAGACGACCTACATGAAAGAGATTAAGTGGTTGATTGGTGTTTTTGCTCGCTTAGTTAACATTTAAGTTACAAAATTATGACCGTTTGCAGAAGAAGTTGTGCAGTTTTTAGTATATAGATAAATAAATGTATGAAATCCAGCAGTTGGCGGCTTCGTCTTTGAACAAAACAAACTTGGACGCCAATTCACAGCACCAAAAAATAGTCGCCATGACCGTTATGGAGAACAATTAAAAGGAGTGTATCAATTGAAATAAAACTACTTTTACGGATTTATCAAAGCAAGGAAAAATAAACGTTTACCTCGATGCTGCATAGCCATCACAATGGACTGGATCCCGAGCTTGGTGCTGGTGTCCACGATCTCCTCTAACATCACGATCATGCTCTCACCGCCCTCAAGTCCAAACCTCTTCTCGGACGGCCACTTGGTCGCGAAATACTTTTCCAAGCTAATTGGGAAAATTGTATACATATAGCTGTTGTACAAGCTTGAAAATGTAATTTAATATCGTTTTTACACATTAACAGTGGTCATTTTGAAGGAAGTAAGTTGGCCTGGCCTGTATTTTGCGGCTACATTCCGGCGTCGTCAACCGTCGACAATTTTATTCTGGCCCTGATGCGGCACGATTACTGCTCATGACCGAAGACTTTTCTTGGCGCCTCCAGTATTTTTTTTATCAGCAGTCCCAGAATACATTCTCCATTTAAAAATGACCCATAATTAAGATCCATAATACTTTAAACTAAACATCAAAGGTAAGATGGTAATAATTGGATGGAATCAACCTCTCAATTTTTACTACATAGGTCCCCCGTAGATCCCTAACTTACAAAACAGATCGAATTTAACTTACAAAACAGCCTTAGTAAGCCGTCTCATGATGAGTCGTTTCTCTTCGTTGGACTTGTCGAGCGCGCCGGGCGTCTCCATACGCTCGCGCAGGAAGTGCACTTCGTCCACATCGTTCAAGTGCATGTATTCCATGCCGATGGACTGGCAGTAAACATTCTCCAAACGTTTAATGATTTCCCTGAATGAGACAATGTATCTTTAATAATAATATAGTCTTAAATTAAGCAAAGCTTGTATTATGAATTAAAGAATATGACAAATTACACCCAGAAACAGAACAAAGTGTTCGTGGTCATCACTCATACATTTGTCCTGGGTGGGAATCGAACTCACGACCTCCGGGTATAGCAGCCAGGGTGACTAACCACTAGACCAACAGGCTAGTCTACATAATAATTGGAGTATTCCACTCATAAGTTTATAATTGAATCGATAAAAAATCAAGTTCAAGGGGCTCAAAACCATCATTAAAGTCTGTTGCAATTGTCGAAGCGAGACACGGTGAGCTTCAAAATAGACCGGCGTCTCTCTTCCTTACAATATTCTCAACGGGTGGAGGATTGCCTCAGTAGGGAGTACCTCTACTAGACTATGTGCAGCACTCAGTCCTCGACGAGTTCAGGGGTCCTACCGTCTCTCTACCACAGATACCACAAATTTCACCAAAACTGGTAATAGAAGGCTTTATGCTCCTGACAAGTGTGACACATCTCATTTTTCTCACGAAATACAGACCTTTGAAACTGGTTCTTACCTGAGAGGCAATCGAGTTTCTTTTCCTCCAATATACGTTCTAAGTGGTAATTCGAATACCCTGTCCATGTGTTTCTCCTCTGCAACAAATTATAATATTAATTGCGATGTAACTAAATGCACTGGGTACCTAGTTTTAGGTACTAATGGGAAATAAACGATGTGAGTAGTTTGTACCAAATGCTTTTGTTTCAGCAAGGTTTTCGTATAATAATTGTCATTATGGTCGTCCCATAAGAGGTTGATCAAGTTTGGCTCAGTTTTTTAATCGAAACGGGTTGTTTGTTTGTGGTGTTCCAACAATATTTTCATAAAACACGTCATATTTAGTGACAATGGCTACGGGTGACAGGGACAACACATATTGAATTTTAATAATAATAAATCCTATACAATATTATTATCCTTACTCAATGCACTCGTCAGCTCTCGAGCCACGACCACGGTCTCGATTCCCTGCGTGTCCAACGGCAAGTGCTTAGTCTGGGCAATGAGTCTGGCTGGCAACGTCAGGTTCAACGGATCTGTCTTCGCGAGGAAGTGCCCTCTAGCCTACAGACAAGAAACAAACATGTAGTTAGTAGCAACCAGAAACTTGCATAGATATTACGTAATAACTTGTAAAGTCCCTGTAAATAAGTAACATTACTATTGACGTAAATAGAAAATGTCTAAATTAATGAATGAAAATTACATTTCCCCGTTAAGTCACGTGTGCCAATAAATCTGTCGTTATTATAAACTCGAGATCAACAATTACAAGTGTCCAAAAGTAAGTTCAATAATGCGGCTGATCATTCCTCGGTACCTGATAACTTCGAATAAGGCTCATCACAGCCAAGTTTAGTCTTATCGTCTCGCGAAGTTCATCCTCGGATTGCTGACCCTTCTGGCCGCCGGTTTGCGGTTCTGAAATATTATTTAAGTAGATTTTATTTATTACTAGCTTTTGCCCGCGACTTCGTTCGCGTGGAACAGTGACTTCCGGCAGATTTTTGGTTTTACTCACATAGTTCCCGATCTCGCGGGATTTTTGAGAAGTTCCCGCTCCCGCAGGATTTTTGGGATAAAAACTATCCTATGTCCTTTCTCGAGTTCCAAACTATGTCTGAACCAAATTTCATCCAAATCGGTTCAGTAGTTTAGGCGTGACGGAAAGACAGATAGACAGAGTTATTATCGCATTTTTAGCATGGGTAGTAACTTAAGTTAAAAACTAACTTAAAACTAAAGAATAAAAAAAAAACGAACTTATAACAATTTAAAAGAAATTATATTACAACCTATCCTATTTAACAACCAAGCTTAAAACTAAATAATTTAAAACGAACTTAGAATTACAGTTTTACTAAACAAAATAACTAAGTACTAATATTCGAGATCAAACCTACATCAAATAACGGAACCAATTTTGAATTTACGAAGCAGGACCTATCCACATAAACGACCATACAACCGACAATACAATCGACAATACAATTTTACCACGACGGTACCGAAGCGCTCGGCCGATACCCAACCAAATGCGTGTAACGAAACCATAGCGCGATCTATTTCGATCCCAACGCCATCTATCGACCATAGTGACAACTCGGATTATTTATCTATACTCCGTTCGGGCATTTTCTTTGTACTAAAAGTAGTATTATATTTTTTATATGTTATTTTATTATTTTTTTCATACCTTTTTACTATTTATTTACTTTTTTCCGATGAATTAAAACAACATGAACCGAACTCGTGTAACGATCGACACCATTGCGCGTAGTACTAATAGAATTATCTATACTCCGTTAGAGCATTTTCTTTGTAGTAAAACTTTTATTATATTAATATTATTATTTTTACACCTTTTTACTGTTTATTTACATTTTTCTGATGGATTTTCCGATGAATTAAAACAATAACATGAACCGAACACGTGTAATGACACCATTGCGCGATTAACGCCATCTATCTACGGAGCATAGGAACAGCTCGACATTTGACCAATAGATGGCACTATTATATAGTACTAGCTTTTGCCCGCGACTTCGTTCGCGTGGAACAGTGACTTCCGGCAGATTTTTGGTTTTACTCACATAGTTCCCGATCTCGCGGGATTTTTCAACATCGACACCATTGCGCGTAGTACTAATAGAATTATCTATACTCCGTTAGAGCATTTTCTTTGTAGTAAAACTTTTATTATATTAATATTATTTTTTTTACACCTTTTTACTGTTTATTTACATTTTTCTGATGGATTTTCCGATGAATTAAAACAATAACATGAACCGAACACGTGTAATGACACCATTGCGCGATTAACGCCATCTATCTACGGAGCATAGGAACAGCTCGACATTTGACCAATAGATGGCACTATTATATAGTATGTCCGTAATAAATTTTATTTTTTATTTTTATTTTTGTAATAAAAACTATCCTATGTCCTTTCTCAAGTTTCAAACTATGTCTGTACCAAATTTCACACAAATCGGTTCAGTAGTTTAGGCTTGAAGAAAAGACAGACAGACAGACAGAAAGACAGACAGACAGAGTTACTTTCGCATTTATAATATTAGTTTGGATGTCCGTAATAAATTTTATTTTTTATTTTTATTTTTTGTAATAAAAACTATCCTATGTCCTTTCTCAAGTTTCAAACTATGTCTGTACCAAATTTCACACAAATCGGTTCAGTAGTTTAGGCGTGAAGAAAAGACAGACAGACAGACAGAAAGACAGACAGACAGACAGACAGAGTTACTTTCGCATTTATAATATTAGTTTGGATTACAGCACCTACTCACTACATTTCTACATGGTACATATATAACTACAATAGCCTAGAAAAAAGCAAGGTATTTATTTTTATAAATATTGAACTTACGGACAGTTGAAGGACTGAACTCATCTTGCACCTCATCAATCTTCAGAGCAGGCCCGCAAACGCTGTCGTAAAATCCATCCCAGGACTGTAAAACGGAACACGATATACTAAGCACGCCCACGGCCCTGTCGATTAGGTACCTTCATTTGATCGTATTTGTTTTTGACATTTTGTGCTCACCGCGTGGATAGACTTTCTCTATTTTCTCATGCAGGCAATTAAAATATGAATATGACAACGGGCCTTCACTAATCTGACACAAAAGTCCTGTACTAACTTATACGATCCTGTCTTATAGGCAACCAGACTCAGGACAAGCATTCATGGTGCACACAAACGTTGTCCTAGATGGTGATCGAACCCGTGAAGCGTTACGCACAGTGGGTGCGTAAAGGTGACCTCAACTCGTCTACACGAACTATTGCTACGCCGTATATGGCGGGAACGGGTCATACGGTCTTTCCTCCCTTTACTACCCGCATCGTACCTACCTTGCTTTTGCTTGCAATTGCAATGGTGTGAAGAGAAAACAAAATAAATGACAGATTGATGTAGCCTATGTAATTGCTAAAATGACGACTAGTGTACCTACCGAATCGATCGATCCTTTAGATTTCGACCAATCTAAATACTGGGCCTCCAAGAAGTTTGCGTTCGCTCCGCATAGGAACGACTCTGCGTTTGACGAATAGCATTCTTTCAGACGTAACATAAACTGGAAGAAAATAAGATCGTGCTAACGGGGTAGATACCAAAGTCATAAAAGCGTTAGAGACTTTAACCAAACTCTACCTACAGGCGAACCGGCACTACAGTTTAAAATACATATGTTTTTGAGTTGGCGGAACACTCGCGATCAAACTGATTTAGCCCCATTTAGAACATGCTGCTACTTACCGCAGGATTACATTTGTATTTTTGAGAAGCTCTAAACAACTGTAACGATCGCGACAGAGACATAGTTATCTAAAACAAGAGATTCATTTATTAGTATTGCATTAAAACGTTCAGGAGATGGAACACAGTAAAATTTCTTAAAAAAAACGAAAACGATACGAATATAAAGGAAATACGAATAAACTATACTTACATAATATAATATGTATATTATTTAAAAATTTCGTAAGTATAACATTTGAATTTTTATTATTTTAATATCCTAAAATAAACACCAAAATAAATATTCAAAAACAAATATGTATGTCCTGTGTAAGTGTCATTTTTAGTATATACTGTAATTCTGATTCTCCGCGTTCTATTTTTTGTAATTTAAAAAACTCGACACAGAATATTTTCAGCCAATATTTTACGTATGAACTGTGTGGTTCATCAGTCATTTTGAACTTTGGCCACTATGCTACTAAAATAGAAGGATGTAGACTTAGGATCAAAGCTTTAAGCCGCGCAGGACATAAGCAAGCGATCCTGCAGCTCTGGCAACGGGTGTTTTCGGTCGGTCGATGCAAATTATGATAATAATGCTTTTCTCGGGCAATACACGAAAGGGGGAGAATTGAAGCCAGTCGTCAACTTTTAACACTATTGATAAAAGGCAAAAATAAGTCGAAAGGAAACTATTTTTTTACTATTATTTTTAGTGGGATACTTGAAAAAAAGTAGAGTAAATTTCTTCCGAGATAGATAGTGATTTTTACGTAAAGAACGTACTTTACAAGATGGCGGATTTTATCAAGTATTTAAAAAAATAGCAATGCCCTAGGTGTTTGTCTTCTGTACCATTGTCTATATCTACATTAAAAGAAAATGCTGAAAGTTCGGCATTTTGTAGAAGTTCCTTTGACTAATCGTTAAATAAAATAAACACATACATTTATAAACTCATTTATTTACAAATTTAAACATTTACGAAATTAGCATTCATGCTTCAACAAAATCACAATACATAAGAAATTGGTATATTCGGTCAATTGATTTCAAAATAAAACTCATTTTAGATTACAAACGATAATAATTAAACTGGAAGGTAATTGTGGGATGTTATTACAAATAAATAAGTAATACTTAATATTGAGCATTTTATGTAAAAGATTACATTACATATTTGCGTATATAATTAAATATTATTGCCTTTATTAAGACCTACTAACCGCATTTGATGGGGTATTAAAAAAACGTAAGCAAACTTATAATAAAGAATTTAAATCTTGATTTTTTTAGTTGATTCGGTAATTTTTATAACTTCCAAAATAAGAATGTTAAATATTTTTTCCTCTACAATAAAATTCTGTCCCCACAATTTCCACACGAGATGAGCTTATATATCTATCGGTGTTGTCCGGTATCAAACACCGAAAAAAACAAAGAACGGCAATTATTTTCTAAACATATAAAAATGTTTACGGTAACTCTAGTAAATGCTTTTTGATGCAATCTGTTTAAATTAACGTCTTTTTTAGGAAGACTGGTTTTAACTTTGAGTCTAAATTCTTACAAAAGATATGATTCTCTAATTTAAATATTATTTAAAATAGATACGAGGTATCTATGCATTTTTTTTGCAAAATAATATTTAAAACATTATTTCGCATTAACAAAATAGATTGGTTCTTTTTAAAGACGTTTCGCAAACTACACTTTATAAAATCACATACAAATATTTATCACAAAATAAAAATGTCGATACACAACGTACTGAGCAGCGTCATTATTTAAAAAAGGTTCACTTGTCATTGGGCAGTTCACCTTCATGTGTTCTGTGGTTTTTCATAAGAACACGAACAGGTACAGTCAGCAACAAAAGTCAGTTAACACAGCCTGATTTATAAACTGCCAGTATTCAGCGGTGACGTTTGGTACTGTCATTTGGTCGTTCAGTAGTTTTTATTTGAAGTTGGTGGTGTTTCTTTTACCTCACTGAATCTGATTTGGTAACTTGTTTTAAAAACTGATTGTGTTAATTGATTTATATTGCTGACTGTACGTGTAACAACACGACATAATGTATCTCACTTTATTTGTCTCCTGTTACATTCAGGGGTCCCAGTTACGGGGTTCACATAGATATATAATAGGGGGAGGGGTGTAGTATGACTGACTTATTGACACGATACTCGAATGAGTGACAGAGACAGAATTATCTGTCAATATAACTTTATCCCTCTCTTTGAAAGTAATATAACCTCAAAAGATTATAATACGGAGCTACGCTTAAAATAGCTTACGAACTAGCGAGGCATCTGTGCGGTACACTAAACTATTTATTTTTTAATCTGCTTTCTTCGCTTTCTGCTTCTGTTGCTTGGCTTTCGGTTTCGAGGGGTAGATCACGAACAGCGCCAACTGCGACGCGCAGAGAGCCACCGCGACGATGTTCTGAATCTGAAATTCATAAGTGGGTAGTACGTTAATAATGCGATATGAAAAAACAACCTGTATATTATTGAGTGGTATAAGCCTTAAGGGCGATGAATATGTTACTTCTAAGTTAGGGACAACTTAATATCAAGACTAGCTGACCCAGCAAACTTTGTTTTGTCAAGGTGCAGAAAAAAACATTAAATACAAATGAAAATAAAATCTAAGGAGTGGGAAAAATAGATATTGTCCTATTCTGAGACCTACCCAATACGCACAAAAATTTCATGAGAAACGGTCGAGCCCTTTTGGAGGAGTTCAATTTCATTCACCGTGTCACGAGAATTTTATACATCAGTCATCAATATAAATTCCAAAATTATAAAATCTGTCCACTCCCTTAGTGGACTAAACATTTGAAATATAAAGATCAGAGTAGATGATGTAATTTTCGTGTGAATACACGTAACTGATGTCATCAACATAATCTCATGATTAGTACGTGTTGTTGAGAAACGTGCCGTTAATCTTCGATAAGGCGATAGGCATATCTCATTGATTTATCATTCCGATTTAGTATAGCACAGGATGAATTGGCAATTTTTTGTCAATTGACGATATCACGGCATGTTTTGGAATATCAGCTGATTAGGTACATGTTTTTAAATGTGGGTGGGTACGTGGGTATACCTCACTACTGCTGCGCACCACTATGTGTCAAAGTAAAATTACTGTGGGTGTGGCAGAGAGGTGCAACTCTATGCTTTGTATTACGCTATCACACTTCAGTATTACTTAAGGTAGGTAGAGGGAGATGGTAGGTAGACGCTCATATCAACTTTTTAATAGGTAAATATTGTTTTGTTTTTAAGAGTGAGTAAAGCCGCATCAGAGGCTATACAAGCAGTTTAAACTATGACATCGAGTTGTACTTTAACATAGTAACATATTTGTGGTGCAGCGACCATTGCGCTGGATACAATATTATCGATTGGACACAATTAATCTAAGCTTATTGATCTATAATCAGTAGGTAATTATATCTTACGTAATAATTTCATGACAATGACCAGCAAATTTAAGGTAGGTATTGTTCTTAATATTAATTAAGCGTATGATGATATAGTTAGGTACCGTAGACAACAAAAGTTGATAAACAATTCAAATTCACGAACAGAAATAAATATGATTTCCTTAATTTTGAATCTATAGTAACTGTGGGTGTTACGCGGGCTTTCAGTAGAAGAAAGAAGGACTACGAAACAGACTATATACGATAATTTGTCAGGTTATATTTATTTTTGTATTTTTCAACGTTATTTAATACTATCAACGGTAACCTTTACCTAAGTTTTTAATACATATTATAATAGACATTTGTTGCTCACTGTACACCACTATCTACTATATTAAACGTCTAATCTTTGTGTGATGATTGATATACTAGCCATTGTTACGATATAAAGATACCATATTATTTCATTTACCCTAAATACAGGTTTTGATTGCTTCACGTATTTGGCAGAAAATTAAGTCGGATAGTCAGAATATATAATAATTAACTATGTAAACAACGTTCCGCGATTTCCCATTTTTTTGAGTTAAGAGGAGGATTCCTTTTGGAGACCAACATCCTTGGAGGGAAAGTGGGTATTGTCTGGGTATTGACCTTTACTGACTAAACCTGAACCGCCGTACAACGTATTCCGGTTAAGATGTATGCGTGGCTATACTTTGATCTACCCTGGGGTGTTCAAGCTTTGATGAATTGCTAACGAGAAAACTGGACTGCATCGTGCTAGTACTCGGGACTTGGACTATGATCTAGGGACTCTAGGGAGTTGAGAATTAGATCAAAGCTTGATTGAATTGGCTTTGTATACTTACAACAAGGAACTTATTCCTAAGAATGATGCCGTAGACCAGCCACGCGAAGGTCACGATGGCACCGGACAGGATAATGGGGAACGGCAAGCCCTCCGTGCTCTGGTTCTTAATGATGTCTTTCTGTAAACGAAATGCACAAAATATAAGGAAACTGATATTTGGTTTAGGCTCGAATGCGTAACTTAATTTTACAATATTTAAATGTCGTTCTGTCCCTATTGCTTTTAAATGTAACTAAGCAATGGCTAGATACTTGCTCTCGAATATTCAATTAATGAATTTGTGAATATGGAAAGATCTCGCTTCATAACAAGGTCCATCCCCCTTCGTCTTCTCCACCTCTCAACCTTTCGCTATACCATACATTTCGGGCTAGACTAACTCAACTTATTGTACCTGGCAGACTTTAAACACGTTTATAGGGAACTTATTAAGAAACTTACTGACTTGTGTAAAAGAACTCTATGAAAATAGTGTAGAAATTATGACATCAATAAGGTAACAAGATTAAACATTATAACGACAGTAACAACTCATTGTTTGCCACTATTAATTGACTTTCAGTTATCATTTCAGTGTTAATTGGTTATAGTAACAATATTTATCAGAAGGCAATAAATAAGGAAAAAGATAGACATTCTCAAGTTCTTTTATCAATTTCACGGAAGATTATGAAAATACCGGAAAAAATACGGAACATACATTAAAGTATGATTATCTGTCTATATATACATATATTAATGATATTAGCACAATTAAAGTGATACCAAATAATTCACATTTTACAGAAGTTTTAATACAAATAAACGTAGTAAATGAACTTGATATTGACAGGCAGTTTCGTCTATCGCACTTTAGAATATCATTTGTATGTATTACATGTATTCCGAATATACATTTGTATTCTGAAATATACTCATACTACAAGCTTTGCTAATTAAAAGTTGTGAAATATAGTATTCATATTATTTTTGTAGTAAAGAATATACGGAGATAAAATATCAGTTCCTGTACATAATTATAACCATTGAAATTAGGCTCATTACAAAAGATCATGGGTCAATGTAAACACGCTATTAAATTACATATATTTTTTTGTGTTGAATAGTTTTATTGCCATAAGATACCCACTGAAAATACCGAGTTATCGATAATTTGCAAAAAGTGTCTCTTACTTGTAGCAATAACCGCGAAAGTATTTTTGAAATTACAGAAGAATATTATGTTATTATGTTTTAAAGCCCGGTGAGTAAGTACGGTTTCAATAGATAGTATCGTATTAAGGGTTTCGAACGCAAGCGACATAAATGGAACCCTATTTCTAAGGCTTCGCTGTTTTTTCATGAATCTGAGACCGAAGCCAGAAATTTGCTATTTATAGTTCCCGATGAATGAATGGAAATTGGATTAAATTGCCACTATTCAGTCGGTTATATCGGTAGATACAGCGACCTCAAATTTTTGTTTGTTTGGATATAAAAATAACAAAATAAGTGTATAGGTGCCATGACCGATACACTTATTTTGTTATTGTTCTGTATAATAATAATAATTTTGTAAACGGAATGACAGCGTGCTCCTGGGGAGTTTGTTCTCTCACAGCAAAAGCACTTAGGAAGCGGTGAAGGGTGGGCGAAACTGGGTGCTGTCCAATGTAATCTGACCTTCAAAAACTGAACGAATGAGTTTTGATTTTGGTATAATAATATATATTTATTTTGGGAACTACTCCACAATTTATTTATCAACCGTTTTCATTAAGTTTAATATCATCGACGATTATTCTACAAATATTGCTTATTCATTATACACATGGCATTAGATTTTAAACCAAGATAACAGTACACGTGATACTGCTTTTCGATATATCATGCTAGTAGACAAAACACTTTACGTGTAGTCAAGACTTAAAACGATAGCAATTAACTGCACTGTCGCCATCAGTTATTGTATTATTATCATTAAACCCCTTCAAAAAGCAGGCAATAAGATTGGTGTACTCCAAAAGCTACACCAATCTTAAATTTCTAAAAGTACTAATTATTATAAAGATATAAGTTTGCGAGGTCATCTCGGGATTCTTTAAACTGCTAACCCGAAAACGTACGTTGAATAAAGTAGGCATGTTGAGCATACGACAAGAAATTTTATAAATCAAGAAGAAGACTCACCAAACCAAACAGCGGTGACGCAATCAAGAGGAACATGAACGCTGTGATGATAGATCCAAATCTGTTCTCGACTAGAGCGGGGTCCTCCATCTCGGCGTACCCAATCAGCGCCGCAGATAACGCACCAGCCAGACCCATCTGAGCCCAAACCTTCACCTTCTCATGCGAGTAGTGGAAGAAAATTACTAAGTACACCACGTTAATTGCCAGACCGATGAAGTTGACTTGGATCATTGTGTCGTCACGAAGGATGAAACCGAACTTCAAGTTGAGAACTCCCCTGGAAATAGAGTATAATGTTAGTATCTCAAGCAATTGAGTGCTGAGGGGTCGGTGTAAATTCATGTTGCTGTTAGTAATCGACTGGAGGGCACTCATCATGGGATTAACATTTCTGTAATCTAGAAATGTTGGGCAGATCAATCAGTTGGTTTTAGAACGGGAGATTTTCATACGGGATGCTAATAGAACAATCTTTCAAAGCGGAAGGGTTGTCACCGATAAAAAAGGATTAAAAATCCGACACCAGGGCCAGACTATTAACAATCCTTTAAACTCATATTACTGCACATGCGAAAGAGATATGCTGAAAAGTGCTTTATCAAGTTTCCATAAAAAAAAACGCAAGAATTTCGTCAAAAAACGCAGTGGTGAACTGCATTATGACAGATCGATATCCGACCTTTTTTTGGTGAGGCGGGGGAATCCTCATGGATACCCACCTCCCCGGGGGAGGAAGCGGTTAGTGATGATGTTTGCTATGTTTCTTACACTGCAGTGTACTCACATGACAATACCACCGAGGAAGGGCATGATCCCAATTCCGGCGGTGCTCTTCTGCTTGTAGATATCCCAGCAAATGAAGGAGCCAGAGAACATCTGGCCCACCGTCACGATGGCCGCGATGTTCCCCACTAGGTCCTTGTACGGTTGAAGGACGTCAGCTAGTACTTCAAACATGATGACGGTCTGCGGCAAAAAGAGAGAACAGTGCAAGCGTTGATTTTGAATGATGATAATAATTATATGTCAAATATCTATAAAGCGCGTTCGACCTGTGTCTTTACCTAAGTCTTTAAAAAAGGAATAGGACTGCGCTCAAATTGTGATGCCGTAAATGGATGACTATGTGTAAACTTCAAATAAAAAGCTTCTATCCTTTCCTTTTTTATTTGCCAATAGGACTGGGAGCAGAGGAATGTATGATGCAACTTGATTTAATTATTATTAAACAAAAATCAAAACTGCTTTTATCTCTTTAACTAACACGCAAGATTACCTGACTTGCTTACTTTTGATATCTCATATGGCTGACGTGGTTTTATTCATGAGTCACAAAGATTTTGCTAAGTCATCATTAGATACCCGTCTAAATCAACTCTTAACTAAGCACCGATAGCTGACAGAGATAAGTCAAAGAATTTGCTACACGTCAACGGTTTTGTAAATTTGCAAAATCTTGCATTACATGTATAATAAATAGATTGACTGGAGATAACAGTATCTAGTAGCATGGGTATACATATATATTTTGAGACGTTACTATTGTTCCACAATGAAAACATGACACGTCAGTATAAATCACTTGATCACAGTCACCTACTTCTGAGCGCAATTCGCACAAGGCCACAAACTCTATTGACGCAATTTTCCTATCATACCGCAATTAATAAATTGGTCACGAATGTCATGATAAAGAAGGGAAATTACTAAAATATTTTGTCAGTAAACAATTGGATACGATGTGTTGATTTGTTTATCGCGTGAAGAACATTTTGTTATGAGCTTGGATTTGCTGTAGAATCACGAAGACTGCCTGGATCTTAGTTTCTTTTAGCTTTTAAGTAGATTTCTTTCTTATTATTTTAAAACAAAACGAGCGGATTAATCGGCTAATATTTACCAAGTGAATATTATGTATTTTCCTTTTATACCTTACTGGGCCGCCTAGATATTTGTATTATAACTGGTATTATTATAAAAGCAATTTATATTACCTATAATGACAACCAGATTGTACAAAAATGCGATGGCGAGTTCATTGCCAATAAGCCAGTATTTATTTACCGCTATCGTGTTCCAATGGAACCGCAGTAACTTATGCTTGCATATTTTATACAATTCAAACCTCATTAGCATACTCCAAGGCTATAAATATTTCTTATGCGGAATATAATTCAGGTTATCAATAGAACTTTATCATTATTAGGTAACTTTAAGCATGCTCTTATTTCCGTTGTTTTGAGTTGGACACTAAAATCTTCGAATAAGATTAGTTTATTTGATACCCCTACACTACGTTTCGTCTTTTAAATTTTGAAGACAACCATTGCTGACACGTGTAAACATTTTGTTCTTAATAAAAGCCCTTAATAATTTATAGGTCTCTATAACTCGATATAACCGTAACGTCGATGTCGTCAACTCTCACGTTTCTTATAACAAAAGCAAATCAAACAACAACAATCACTGTGTGCCTCGTATTATTGTGACAAATTACTTTTTAAATTGGCCAAGCGTCATGCGCACACCCACCACCGTCGGCTGTGACGTATCGTCACGGCCACTTCCATCTGAGAGTGGGGCCGCTAATCGAAGGCAATTTAGATGCGACCCCACAACACACAGTTAAGACAATATACGTAATTAATGGTTGTTTGATGTTCTACGACATCGGAGTTATTCGATTTGACACATGAAATGTATCGTCTAAGGGTCAGCAGGTCTATTATTTTAATTTTAAGGAGGAGATATGTCTGCAACTCAGTACTACGACGTGTCTTACTCGTCCCACCTCTTGTTTTTCTATCTGTTGTGATTTTGTTGTAACCTGATCTTTCATTCACATGCATGCTTGTTTAGCAATGCTCTTTTTTCTTACTCAATTGTTGCAGTAAACTGCTTGTGTTAGACTCGAAGCCGTATCTCGTAACACATTCATAAAAACTGGCTGACCGTGCAAAGGTCGCCGTAATGAGTTCTAATCGTGTTTTGTTATCTGCTAGCGTGTTCTTAACACAGATATAGTTGTAATAATAAACTTGTAATTCAAACCGACACATATTTATTTAGTAATAAGGATCCACTGATCATCTTTTCACTGTTTGAAAAGCGGGAATTTCTTCTAAAGTTCTCTATTCGATATGTGCCACGGCACTTTTGTCTACATAAATATGTGTGTTTATATTTTACACCTTACAATACCGTTTCGGGTTTCAAAAACAGCAGTCAATCATTTCAAAAGTCAGATTTTTACCGAAACCTTGAATGACTTCAGAGCTAATTAGCGTTTTAGCTCACTTACGCAATCAGCTGACGTAAATTAAAAAATGCAACGGCTTTCAAGGTTTTTTTTGACTAAAAACAATGAATCCGGAGACGGAATCAAAATTATAGTCATATAGTGATTATTAAGCGGGATTTACCTAATATGATCTAATAATATATGTACATTTTCGATATTTTGGAAGTTACTACGTAAAATCTCAGATAGCTAAGGCCTAAGGTGACGGGAAAATCACTATCTAAGTATCTAGCATAAGCATAGGTTATGATAGGCTGTTGGACACTCAGCAACAACAGTTAACTGACGAAATTCGAAATAAATATAGTTACAAATGAATTAGGACCCATAAAATAATGGTATTCCTTCCCAGTCCCTACTACAATTTACAGTTATGAATTAAAGAAAATTTCAACCTGATAGTGTTCAATTTTATACGTCTGTGGATTAAAAACCATAACCCAGTAATTAAAAATAACATTAATTGACTCTTATCATCACTTATATATCATACATGTCTTAATGACAGACTGATACAGTATTTTTATCAAATCTGTTATTGTTGATAAAATAAAGATAGGATATTCTCTTTATTGGAGGTACAGACACTTGCGAGACACATGTAGTAAGTTGAATAGTGATGCAATTGTCTGAAAAATATTTTGAGTTGATTATCTGTAATTAGTAGATTTTTAGCACCTACTGAACCAAGACTAGTTTAGAAAATACAAACGTGAAATCGGTGTAACTGTCTCATTGTAGTATTTCAAAACCAATAAAGCTGTTGTACTTATCTAAACACACATGTCATGTTTTTTTTTTCTTTCAACTCTTTAGGCATCATACAATTTTGGACTATGACAAGCACATTTATAAGCCATAAATTAAAATAACCATGACTCTGCAATAAATACCTTATATGGTAGCATTTTGTTAAATTCAATAAATTCAGTTTACAAGGAAGATTGAGTTAATTATGTTATTCATCAATAAACATTTACATTCTGCAAAACCACTTGTTTCAAATAAATTGCACGAATTATGAATTATTAAATGAAAATTTATTCTCTAAAGAATTGGACTTGAATTGATTAAAATCAAGTCTATTCACTATCACTTACTATGCCAAAAAGATTTTATCAATAAAAAGCATAGTGTGGGGAATCAGAGACATCACTAAACCTAGAAATATTTTAAAATTTTAAGTGTCCTACAAATTCTTTTTGTAAACAAGAGTAAAGTACTCATAAGAAACATAAAGTAAGGTAAGTAATCAGAAGAGGATGAAGTAAACAAAGGTTTCTTTAAGAGTTATTATCATAATGAGAAACAATAAAGTCTACTTCATGCCATAATTGCCACCAGAGTTAAGATAACTAGTGTACATAATTATGAAATGTATAATTTACACAATCTGTATTATAGAGCTGTAGAACAGGTAAGTCTGATGACATAACAAGCCAAGGAAGTGGCATTTTGTATTATTGACTTTAAAGTTTAAATACTGACTGATCCAGGCACGCTGGCATTATAGTATATAAATTAAACAACTTTTTTTTTAATTTCACACCACATAAGTTTCACTATGTAGAATTCCATTATTCCAGTAAGAAACTTTTGTATTTATAGATGAGAAAACAATGGGTCATTCAAACCGCAGCTGTTTAATAAACCTTTGGATTTTTATCTACTAAATGAAATATGAAAATGTTTACATTGCTCAAACAAATATTAAATTACAGAAACCACGTAAGATATTGCCAAACGAAATTTACCGTATATTACTAGGTAGTTAAGACTTGTTACCCAAACAAATATCAACTAAATCTACAGGTGAATATCAACAGTTTAACCTGATATAATAAAATTGACTAAAATCAGGTGTTTTTTGTAACCTACAAAAGACGTAAATAAAAACTTACCAGTAAAACTTCCTGAAATAAGACGAAAAATTAGTTTAGGACACAACACGATTAGCGTCGAACACTGATTATTATTTGAGTATTTTCTTCACGTCCGTCTGACTGAACTCCGCTTCAGAAGTAATGAGTTACGAGATATTAACCGATATTTGTTTGACAGCCGGCTCGATGAACCTGACGTGTATCTATCAATCAAATAAGTTGACGTAAGACGAACATGTAACATTGCAGCATTTATTGAAATCTTTTAATAATTAGTATTAATAAAATGAAATTAAATTTAAAACAAAGATATTTTATAATTTGGAAGTAGGTTTGCTAAAATTGTGATCTCTTTCTTAATTAAGAAAACGAATAGATGTATTTTTTTGCTCTCAACAGAGTTAATAAACTGAAGGAGTAAGCGCAAAAAAGAAATATTATAGTTATCAAATTATAACTAGTAGACTTAACTTAAAGAAAACTTAATAATATGGCGACTTTAGACCAAACGAGACTTTATTACATGTTAATTACTCTTACCGAGTAATAGCAAAATCCTAAAAAAGGACATAAATAAATAATGTATAATTAAATAGGTCCATTATTTTGTGGGTAGTCATAGATTAGTCAATATAAACATATTTTCATTTTATCGTATTATAGTATAAACAAAGTTCAGTTTAAAAAAAAAAATAGTGGCGTCTCACTTTCTTTTACATTACTTTTTTTCCAATAGTATGATTTCAAAAGGAAATCAGTACCATTAATGTTGAATTACGTTTTATTGATCCTGATTTTTCTTGAAGGAGTTGTCTTTGCTAGTTGCGCAGAAAAACAACCAAGTTGACTATGGTTTGGCCCAATTGACATTTTGTAATTTTTGTGAGATTTTAGAATTTCACCAATTTTCAGCCGTTCTATTTTAAGACAAATGACTGATAACAGTTTTTGAGTTTTCCGTGTTAAATTCACATACATCAGTCATGCTTTGCGTTATCGTGTTTGAGGTTTTACTATGAGAGCAGTCTTGAGGAGTAAGGCGGATTTATTCAGAAGGGTTGATATAGAATCTATTTGGTAATATGCAATGGAAAAGCAAGGGTTGGAAAGGGCGCTGGCTGTGGGCTGTGCTGGTGCTCGCTCTGTGCCCTCTGCTCCTTGCTCAGAAGATCGGTGACCCATACAAGATACTGGGTATACACCGCAAGGCTACTCTGCCAGAAATACGCAAAGCTTATCGGCAATTAGCTAAAGAGTGGTGAGTGTTTATTGATGCCCTAGTAAACTAAGGACAATTAAAAAGATTTATCGTCGATTCGTCTGTAGAATGTAGAACAAACTGTAAAAAAAAGTCTGTTTTATTTATTTACTTAAAAATGTTGTTGTTAATGAACTCGGAATTCTTGTATTGACTAGCTAAATGCTTACTATTAACTGTAGTTAGAAATGAAGGTGAGCTATGAGATTATGAAGTATCCAGCCATCAACAAAGACAACTTTAATTATACTATATGAGTGATGATATCTGTTAAAACCGAGTTTCTAACAAGATTTTATTGCAGGCATCCGGATAAGAATGAAGATCCGAATGCAGAGACCCGTTTTGTGGAAATCAAACAAGCATATGAACTGCTCTCTGACACGGAACGAAGGCAGGCTTATGACTTGTATGGTATAACGAACGAAGACGACCATCTATATAAACCCAGACATGATTACAGCCAGTATGCAAGATTTAGGTAAGAATGTAATGGATTTTTAATTACTTACTTTATGTTCTCCATAACCCAGCATTTTTGTTTTAATATCTCCATTATTGGTTGTTTGAAAAGCGATGACTTGTGTATGATAAGATCACCATTGTATTGTTTCTCTTGAACATTATTTGAGTGCCATAACTCTCATGATGTACAATAATGATTATTCTAAGAAGTGCGGGAATGCTGGACAAGACAATCTCAATGTATTTGTAATCAAAAGTTGTGACAAGTTTTTGAAAGACACTTGCAATTTGAAACTAAAATTATTGGTGTATTTATTGTGTGCCTGAAATATGGTTTAAGAGCTTGGCCTTTACAGACATACTAATGTGTGGCCAAATATTTTTTGAGTCCTGTTTGCAAATTTAATTATTAAATTGAAATAGATTTCATTTCTTGGGTATACTCTGACTACCTAAGGAAATAAATCCTTGTGTTGCAGAGGTTTTACAAACATTTAATTTGCATTTAAAAAGACACCCAGATTCAAAACAAGCATTTGTGGGTGAAACAAATTCTTGACCTGTGAAATGATTGATTGATTGACCACACAGCTCATAGCTTCTTTCATATTTCTTCACTTATACAGTTTACATTTAATATTTCACACAGCAAAAGCTTAACAAAATCTACAAGACAAAAAGGTGCATTCTGTATTCACTGTAAAAAAAAGTAAACTAAAGCTTTCAAGATTATAATCACATGATTATACAAACATATGTATTTGTTGAATTCAAAAAACATTAGTCAGGGTGCATTCCTGTGCCATTTGCAATAACATGAGTCATTTGTTCATTGACCAGTTGGGAAATTTCTTGAATAACAATATTATGAGCATGGAAAATCGCATACAAACTATATGTTACAGATGAGTTACATTAATCACAATTTTAGTATTCACATTTATAAAATGACAAAAATATTCCTAATTCCAGTCACGCGCCATTGCTTCCCATGAAACCTTCACTACTGAAACTGTTTTGTATGCCAACCATATTCTCAATGCCTTTTTATCCATTTCTATTCCAGTAACGACCCATTTGAAGAGTTCTTTGGGACGCATTTCCGTACGCAAGACCAGGACATCACACTGTTCCACAAACTTTCAGTGACGGCGCGGTACGTATTTTTAAGTTTAAAGGCGATACATTATTGGAATAATACATAATAATAATACATACATAATATAACAGGTGATGTTTGATCGAAAATTCATTGAATGCGTAAGATTAAAAATTAATCGGATTTTCTGCACTGCTCCTGTAAGAGCTTTCCCAATATGTCGTGAAGATGGATTAACGTGTCGTCTAAAGCGTCTTAGCTTGTATGTTCAAAAGCACATGACCACCTATAGGACACCAAAGACGACCAATTGTCAAGACAAACAAAATCATTATGGAACAGCTAGAGGCGACAGTAAAGACGAAAGTGACCGTATTGACATATCGGGAACGTGCCCTAAGATATACAAATTATTTTCAGACACTTCGAAAACAACATTTTCGAGAAGAGTATTCACACTCCAGCATTAGTCTTGTTCTACACTGACTGGTGCTTTGACTGTGTGCGTTCGGCCGCGTCATGGCGGCGCCTTGTGGAGGCCTTACAGCCGCTCGGCGTTACCATGGCAACGGTCCACGCCGGCCACGAGGCCAGCCTGGCGCGCAGGGTGGGCGTGCACGGGGTCCCGTGTCTCACCTTCGTGCTGGACAAACATGTCTATATTTATAAGGAGGGGTTGGCTTCGCTGCCGAAAATTTTGGGTAAGTCATTCGCGATATATTTTTTTGAAGTGATTTGTTTTAATCAAATAGTACCTATGTTGAAAGGACTACAGCATGTAAATGTCCCACAGCTGATCAAAAGCCCCTTTTCTCGCAGAGATGGAGCATTGACCTCTTGGTAACTAGGGATGAAAAAATTGTATTCTAGTAAATGGTAATACTACCTACTTCAAGGAATATAAATATGTGTTGGTATGTGCAGAGTTCATGCGCTGGAAGTTCCCGTACAAGCTGGTGAGCACGATCAGCGACGGCAACGTGGACGGCTTCGTGTCCGACTTCGAGGACAACAAGGTCAAGGCGCTGATCTTCGAGGAGCGCCAGACCATCCGCCTCAGATACCTCATCACTGCATTCCACTATAGAGATAGAGTCGCCTTTGGGTCAGTTGTATACAATTCACTAACGCTACTTGTCTTTACTTTAAATTGCTTGAACAATATTTAAAAGTACTTTTTTTATAAGAGGTTTTATTCTATTCTGATTTAGCCATACATTTTTGTGATAACCATTAAAAATGTCCCATAGAAAAAGATCCAACCTTTTTCGCATGTGCCTAAAGTAAAACGGTATGTTTTCCAGTGTTTATTGTCCCAGAACTATCATTGGTTTTTTTGGTAATATCTTAATCAGATGGATGTGGATATTTTATTAGGACCAAAGTTTATCATCGAAGAGCTCCTTCCAATTAGCCACGTACTAAAATTAAATAAGCGAGTATTCACACAAAACGGTAATCCCTCTGCCCGTCTTAAAGCCTTTCAAACAGTCTCTCTGAACTAAAAACAACAATGTATCGTCCCCAGTTTCATCGACATGCGGTCTCGCGACACGGGCAACGTGACGGCGCGCTACAAGGTGCAGCGCCACACGGACAGCATGGTGCTGCTGAAGGAGGACCGCGCCGAGCCCGCCGCCACCGTCAGCACCACCGAGATCCCCACGCAGACGCTGCGACAGCTCATCGAGGCCAACCAGATGCTCACGCTGCCGCGACTGTCCTCGCAGGTCTCCTTATAACTTACATTTTATGCGATGATGAACTTTCAGGATTGCTTATCTGAGAGTAAAAAGTGTAAAAATGGAACCTAATTATTTATTTACCCTTTTTATACATTCAAAATGTACAATGGCAGACTTAATACCTGAGGCATGAGGTCAACCAAACGGTGATGCGGAGATAACCTGTCTGTTCGTCTAATTGTCACCAGGCTATAACTCATAGACTGTAAATGCTAGGCAATATTGTGTTCCTTACTATCTTTTTTTGCCTTCTAGTTTTTCATTACTCGTTTCGAAGTTATAGGGACATGAGCACTCGAATATTCTTAGAAGATGATATACGAGGTTCCAAAAACATTTTGTGACACTATTGTACAATGTAAGATAAATAATAACAAAAAAAAGTTTAATTGAGTATGTGCTGCAAAATATTTTTTTTTTTTAATGATTACTGAATTAAGGAAGTTGTGTTGTGCAGAGCGTGCTGGAGAGCGTGTGCCCGGTGGAGTGGCGCGCGGCGCGGCGGCGGCTGTGCTGCGTGCTGGTGGTGGGGGGCGCGGGGGGCGCGGGGGGCGCGCGCGGGGGCGCGGGGGGCGCGGCGCGCGACGCGCTGCGGGCGCTGGCCCGCGCCGCGCCGCCCGACCGCCTGCACTACGCCTATCTGTACGCGCACAAGCAGCCCGCCTTCCTCACCGCGCTCGCCAACGGCTCCGGTAAGATCACGAAGCATTGTATAAGAGTTAAAACAATGACAATCTACATTTAAAAAAATCTTGTTTAAGAGATCTTTACGATCAAAACTTTTGAAAGTGTAGTAGGGTTTTACTGCCACATTTAGAAAAATGAAGCTTATCTTTTAAACTAATTATACACATCACTATGATTTCATAGTTGGCAATCATATATTTCACCCACAGGCAGCGACGTGTCTGAGATGGAGCACCGCATCGTGATAATCTGGCGTCGCGAGGCCACGCGCGTGCAGTACGAGTGGCTCAACGAGACCTGGCCCAGCTGCGCGCACGAGCACTGCGGCGCCGAGCAGTTCCCCGCCGACCCCGCAGCGCGGGAGGACCTGCTCAAGTACCACGAGAGGCTCAACGAGACCAAGCGCGCGCTCGACCAGCTCATCAAGCGACTGCTCAAGCCCACAGAGGTCATGGCATATGAAGCTCATGTACAGGTACGTTACAAACTTATTGTTTTGATTATGTTGCGTGCTCGTGTTGTTCGTGTCACTCTACGCTCGAGCACGTCGCGCTGCAGTCTAGTCCTAACTGTCGGTGTTGTGCAGGAGCTGCTGGACGAGGCGGCGCTGGGGCGCGTGTGGCGGCTGGTGCTGTCGCTGTGCGAGTGGTCGGAGCGCGCGGCGGCGGGGCTGCGCACGCAGCGCGCGCTCTCCGCGCTCTCCGTGCTCGCCACCGTCGCGCTCGTGCTCGCCGCCGGATACCTCATGGCCTACCTCATGTATGTACAACACTTGTACTGTCGCTGTGCGAGTGGTCGGAGCGCGCGGCGGCGGGGCTGCGCACGCAGCGCGCGCTCTCCGCGCTCTCCGTGCTCGCCACCGTCGCGCTCGTGCTCGCCGCCGGATACCTCATGGCCTACCTCATGTATGTACAACACTTGTACTGTCGCTGTGCGAGTGGTCGGAGCGCGCGGCGGCGGGGCTGCGCACGCAGCGCGCGCTCTCCGCGCTCTCCGTGCTCGCCACCGTCGCGCTCGTGCTCGCCGCCGGATACCTCATGGCCTACCTCATGTATGTACAACACTTGTACTGTCGCTGTGCGAGTGGTCGGAGCGCGCGGCGGCGGGGCTGCGCACGCAGCGCGCGCTCTCCGCGCTCTCCGTGCTCGCCACCGTCGCGCTCGTGCTCGCCGCCGGATACCTCATGGCCTACCTCATGTATGTACAACACTTGTACTGTCGCTGTGCGAGTGGTCGGAGCGCGCGGCGGCGGGGCTGCGCACGCAGCGCGCGCTCTCCGCGCTCTCCGTGCTCGCCACCGTCGCGCTCGTGCTCGCCGCCGGATACCTCATGGCCTACCTCATGTATGTACAACACTTGTACTGTCGCTGTGCGAGTGGTCGGAGCGCGCGGCGGCGGGGCTGCGCACGCAGCGCGCGCTCTCCGCGCTCTCCGTGCTCGCCACCGTCGCGCTCGTGCTCGCCGCCGGATACCTCATGGCCTACCTCATGTATGTACAACACTTGTACTGTCGCTGTGCGAGTGGTCGGAGCGCGCGGCGGCGGGGCTGCGCACGCAGCGCGCGCTCTCCGCGCTCTCCGTGCTCGCCACCGTCGCGCTCGTGCTCGCCGCCGGATACCTCATGGCCTACCTCATGTATGTACAACACTTGTACTGTCGCTGTGCGAGTGGTCGGAGCGCGCGGCGGCGGGGCTGCGCACGCAGCGCGCGCTCTCCGCGCTCTCCGTGCTCGCCACCGTCGCGCTCGTGCTCGCCGCCGGATACCTCATGGCCTACCTCATGTATGTACAACACTTGTACTGTCGCTGTGCGAGTGGTCGGAGCGCGCGGCGGCGGGGCTGCGCACGCAGCGCGCGCTCTCCGCGCTCTCCGTGCTCGCCACCGTCGCGCTCGTGCTCGCCGCCGGATACCTCATGGCCTACCTCATGTATGTACAACACTTGTACTGTCGCTGTGCGAGTGGTCGGAGCGCGCGGCGGCGGGGCTGCGCACGCAGCGCGCGCTCTCCGCGCTCTCCGTGCTCGCCACCGTCGCGCTCGTGCTCGCCGCCGGATACCTCATGGCCTACCTCATGTATGTACAACACTTGTACTGTCGCTGTGCGAGTGGTCGGAGCGCGCGGCGGCGGGGCTGCGCACGCAGCGCGCGCTCTCCGCGCTCTCCGTGCTCGCCACCGTCGCGCTCGTGCTCGCCGCCGGATACCTCATGGCCTACCTCATGTATGTACAACACTTGTACTGTCGCTGTGCGAGTGGTCGGAGCGCGCGGCGGCGGGGCTGCGCACGCAGCGCGCGCTCTCCGCGCTCTCCGTGCTCGCCACCGTCGCGCTCGTGCTCGCCGCCGGATACCTCATGGCCTACCTCATGTATGTACAACACTTGTACTGTCGCTGTGCGAGTGGTCGGAGCGCGCGGCGGCGGGGCTGCGCACGCAGCGCGCGCTCTCCGCGCTCTCCGTGCTCGCCACCGTCGCGCTCGTGCTCGCCGCCGGATACCTCATGGCCTACCTCATGTATGTACAACACTTGTACTGTCGCTGTGCGAGTGGTCGGAGCGCGCGGCGGCGGGGCTGCGCACGCAGCGCGCGCTCTCCGCGCTCTCCGTGCTCGCCACCGTCGCGCTCGTGCTCGCCGCCGGATACCTCATGGCCTACCTCATGTATGTACAACACTTGTACTGTCGCTGTGCGAGTGGTCGGAGCGCGCGGCGGCGGGGCTGCGCACGCAGCGCGCGCTCTCCGCGCTCTCCGTGCTCGCCACCGTCGCGCTCGTGCTCGCCGCCGGATACCTCATGGCCTACCTCATGTATGTACAACACTTGTACTGTCGCTGTGCGAGTGGTCGGAGCGCGCGGCGGCGGGGCTGCGCACGCAGCGCGCGCTCTCCGCGCTCTCCGTGCTCGCCACCGTCGCGCTCGTGCTCGCCGCCGGATACCTCATGGCCTACCTCATGTATGTACAACACTTGTACTGTCGCTGTGCGAGTGGTCGGAGCGCGCGGCGGCGGGGCTGCGCACGCAGCGCGCGCTCTCCGCGCTCTCCGTGCTCGCCACCGTCGCGCTCGTGCTCGCCGCCGGATACCTCATGGCCTACCTCATGTATGTACAACACTTGTACTGTCGCTGTGCGAGTGGTCGGAGCGCGCGGCGGCGGGGCTGCGCACGCAGCGCGCGCTCTCCGCGCTCTCCGTGCTCGCCACCGTCGCGCTCGTGCTCGCCGCCGGATACCTCATGGCCTACCTCATGTATGTACAACACTTGTACTGTCGCTGTGCGAGTGGTCGGAGCGCGCGTCACAATTTTGGTTCCACAGGTGCAACTAATTTCTTGAAGATATACAAGTACATACCCTCAAATATCTGACCCTTTGCGACATAATAGTTAAATAAAAGAGAACTCCATCGCAACCAAGTAAAATTCAGTTCTTCAAAGCTCTAAAAGCTCAAAAATACAAAATCTCATTGACCTTTCATTTCACATACAGACGCGTGGAAGAGGAGTCGGTGCAGCGACAAAAAGAAGAAAGGAAGAAGCAGAATGGCGCCGTCAAGAAGAACAACAACGAACCGAGCTCGGAGCTGAGGCTGCATGAGCTGAGGGCCGAGAAGTATAACGGACTTGTTAGGTACGAACTTACCATGTATGAAGGATTGCAACGCATTGCACGTACACCGACACAAAAACGCGGATGACGTACCACGTCGGTTCAGGTTTAGTCAGTAAAATTCTGACACTACTCTTTCCTCCCCCGAGGGAGTGGGTGCCCACGAGGAATCCCCCGCCTTAACAAAAAAAAAAAGAACTTACCATCACGAGGAACCTTCCGCCCTACCTCTTAATTTCTATGGTCATTTTAATTCATATACTTTTCTTGAGGTTGAGACAGTTTGGTTGTGTGTGACGACCTAATCGACATTATGTGTTTTTGTAAAAAAAAAAGCGACAACCTTCTATGATGTGGAGCTTGTTGCGCCGTTTCTTCTTCACAGCTAGAGCACGTAGGAAGCGGTGAAGGGTGGGCGATACGGGGAGCTGTCAGTGTAACTTTGACTTTGTTTGTAGCCTAGTTTGAAGAAATTTATCTTGATTTTAATTAACATTTTACTTATTTGTAGATTATGAGCACAAATAATCTTACTCGCAGCCACCACAAGAGCCAAGTTTTGTTAAAGTGACTTGTGTTATTGTTTCTAGACTATTGAAGCCCGGTTGCCGAACCATCGTATTACTGGTGGACATGCAGAGTCGAGTGCAGCTTCTCTCCAAGTTTCACAAAATTGTGTGGCCTTATCGCAAGTAAGCACACCTTTAGACAATAATAAACTTTCTTGTATGTACTATGTGCTTAAATTCGATATTAATTGGTGGAAGTAGCCTCCTTCGCCCCTGTAGACCGTACGTCTTACGACACGCGTTCGGCTCGGTTCGGATGTCGTCGTAGCCGATCGGTTTCTTTATATCGTGTGTTTTACATACTTCTAACCGGGCGGGTTATTATAAGTTATCGAAGAATTTGATATTTACGCAACGAAGATGTATTTTTCCTTTTCCCAGTGTGATGCAAATCTTATTTAGATTTCTTAGTTATTTTTTAGAGTTTAAGTTGCCGCTGCCGCATAACAGTAAATATTAAAATTAAAGGTCGAAGTTGTTGAGTAGCAAAAAAAAATATGTTACTCTGAAAATTATTTTTCTATAGTCTATTAGTACGGAGCCCTCTGAGTCGTGAGTGGAACTCGACTTGGTTGCTTCATGTCGTATTTATAGTTGAGCGATATAACGTGTTGCGCCCAGGAACAAGACGCTGGTGTTCGCGTACCTGTGCGTGGAGCGCAACATCGTGTGGTTCCGGCGCGTGCTGCAGCTGTCGCTGGGCGGCGGCGAGCTGCGCCTCAACGCGCGCAACTGCGTGGGCACCGTGCTGGCGCTCAACCCGCACCGCAAGTACTTCTGCATCTACCACGCCAAGCACCCCGAGTGCGCCAAGCCGCACAAGGTAACTACCACATGCAAGTTTTGTATGCATGGCAACCGAAGCAGTTCAACTTGAGCGACAACGAAAACCACATCGTTGAGCTAACGACACCAAACAAGTCATATGTGACGATCAAATTACCATTGAGCGATTAGACTAGATTATTTTTAAGAATTCCTATAATTCTAATGCATTGAATTGAATTTGATTACCGAAGAACTTGTAGCTGAAATAAAACAAAAAAGTCGTCCGATCACAGTTACACTTGATACGATCGGCCCATAGATGGTGACCATCTATGTCATAACGAGTTCACCCATGTTTTGGTAGGCACGTCAAGTTGTAGGTCCTGGCTATTATGTACACATGTTTGACCGTCGATACGGGTAGTCAAAAGCTAGAAAGTCTGATAACCAATCCTGGCTAACTGATATCATGTTAACTGGGTTGAGGAAGTCAGATAGGCAGTCGCTAAATGGTTAATATTGTCTATGGCAGCGCATGTCGCGCATGACGCGGTCCCTGGGCGAGAGCGGCGCGCGCGACCCCGAAGCGGGCGCCTTCATCGGGTTCCACACCGAGCCTGACTCCTCCGACAACGACGACGCGCTCGACCCGCCCGTGCTCATGCAAGGTAATACAGACTTTAAAACTGTATGTGTACGGTTCATAATTGTTTAAAAGGAAATTACCCTCAGCTTTATATGTTCACCTCAAAATCCATCAGCTTTACAGTGTCGCTTCAGGATTATCTTCAATCAAATTTTGCCTCAGATTCCTTAAAAAACGTGTCGTGGTTACTGGTATAAAAAAACAGTTATAAAAGGAAAAAGTTCATCTGAAATAAACATAAAAATTCTAATGTATAAAATAAACTGCATCCCGCCCGCAGAGAATCTTCTGGACGGGCTGGAGAACTGGTTGGACCGGCTGTTCGAGGGCAGCACCCACCGATACTACATCAACTACTGGCCGGACATGACCACCAAGTGAGCGCGGCGCCAACCGCTGTGAGCACTCACCTTTGTTTACTCTCTCCACTCTTACCTTGGCGTAACTAGGCATATTAAAAAAACACGGGCTGTACAGACACAGACCTTTGCATGACTAACATTGAATTAAAAAGTATACGTGTCAATAACACATGTCATGTTTATGTGTGTTTATTTGAGATTTCATGTCCGCCATATTGGAATACAAGTATAGAACGCTAGTTTGCTTCTTAAATAAAGCTAGTGATAATTGTGTATTCTGTCTTACTAAAACAAACACAATAAGTGTTTAAAACTTTATTTATGATTGGTATATCTAGTTACGCCAAAACACTATAGAGAGTTCAAACATATTTATTTTTATTAAAATGAGTTCTCGATTTTTTTCTCGTTGTTAAGAAAATATACTGCCCGGTTATTGTCGTTTTTCGACCGTAGTTATTAATAAGTATGTTAGTTATTCGTAAAGGTATGCCTTAGCGCTGGTACCCGCTGCCAGTTCCAATTCGTAACCCGAAGTCATGAGACCAATTAAGCTGGCTACAAACATTGGCCCAACAAGGGTTGGGGTAAAAGAAAGCTAGGTACAATGTTCGGACCAATGTTTGGAGCTCTGATACAATTGCATATTTCTTTACTTATTGGACGGTTGGTCGCGCTTTCTCGGAACGTGAGTCTGTGTGGCTGAGTACGGTAAGACGATAGCTTCGATCGATAATGTCGTACGAACAAATGTAAACCATGTTTCTGAACGCAGTTCGGTTGAAAACTTCTCAGTTTCTAGATTAAGGAATCTGGAGGACGTTTCTCTGCAAGCTTGGGCTTGTGCTCAATAATATAAAGTGCCTCGATGCTGAACTTGTGATAATCATGATACAGACATGCCTTAAACGGAAATGGGGTAAATTCTATTTACTTTGGCTTAGTTTGTTTTTAATAGAACAGAACGCAGTAATTTTTCCCTTAACCAGTAAGAGTGAAACGTATACAAAGCAACTGTGTACTAGATTTATTATGTTAAAGTCTATACAGCAGTAAAAACTAAAGTGTCTGATTGAAAAATGTTGGTTTCAACCGAATCGTGTCCGGAACATTAGGCCAAATTGTATTAGTGCCTATGTCGAGTAATTAGGCGAACTGACTCTCCTTCGATAGGTGTTAGCTAAATTGTAGCTCAGATGTTTATCAAACAGCAGAAATCAGTGTGAATGGTTTGTTTATATACTTCAAATGATCATATATCTATGATACGACTATTCCTACGTTGTCAACAAATACACTATAACAAAGTAATTTGCTCATACTAACAAAATATATTACCATTTACACTGGCATCTGTCCAGAAAAAAAATGGAAATTAATAAAATATTCACACTTTTATATAAATAAATTAGCTGTAAATTAGCAGTTTGTCTTCACGATATCACAATAACTAGTGTTATAGTACGATACAATAATAAGGACAGTATTACGTCACCGCACCACTTAGATGGTAAACACTACATGTCGTGATGGACATCGATGTCTATTGCCATAGACCAAGTAGATTCCTTTTCTATCGCATCAATAACGCAATCACTTTTCATGGCGTGGCAAAGGACAGTTAGATACTGAGGAGATGATGAATTTCATAGCAATCGAAATTGGAAAATAACTATGCTCAATCTCTTATTCGAATTCGAAGTACAATTGTTATTATTTATTTGGAAAGCTTACATACAAACACATAAAATGCATGTAAAAGCTTCAGACTCATACACTAACCATCAATAACGACCAATATATGTGATGAAAGTACAAACAAACAATGTGCCAGAATTTTTTGATCTATATTTTGTAGCAGATTCTATAGCAATAGAGATTGATATCTATCGCGATATGTAATAACTACTTTACACATTTTTAAATCTTTATACATTCTACCTAGTGCCATTTGATTGAGCTTCGTAATACTGCCTGTGAAGTGCTAGAGTACACAGAATATGCTGGAGAAAGAGTTTTCATTGCCTTTGCCGAGTTTTTTACTAAAATGATTCAACATTTTAATATTGATTTTGTCAGTACTGTAATCTCAATACAATAACTTTGTGTGTAATTATTTATAAAGCAAATGACGTTTATTCACTTTCGTTCATAAATAAATGTCACTCGACCGACATTACAATAATAATGCTCTCTTTTTATATATAAGGCTCGGTGAATGTACCACAAAGGTCGGAATTGCTAGACAAATCGCTGAATTAGTATTCAAATAGTATTAAAGTTGTTAAATTATTTCGATTAACAATCATGTTTATTGTTCCTGAGTGGAGTCGGTTGTCCCGAACAACATACTAGTCAAATGTATTACCAAATGTTATTTTATAATTTAGCTAAATATAATAGTTGTCGCCTTAGTTGGTGTGTATGCTGTCGTGATCGGGAACGAGTGTTTTATTATATAAGTCTTTACAATCGTGTGTTCAAATCGGAATGATATATTGCATGTCACAAGTTTTAATTGTCGGTTAAATTAATTAACTATAATTATTGTCTACAGTTGTTGTTAGTGAAATGTTATCTTCTTTCTTGCCAGTTTAAATGTTTTGCCTGTTGCCAGTCTCAAAAAAATTAACTTATTGCATTGTGACTATGGCTGTACAGTTAGTATTTCGTTTATGTAACTAATTAAAAATAATCATCACATCTCTTCTACAAGATTCAATCCACCTTCATATACATCTGCCTACCTGAACCTGTGGAGCATCCCCATGACTATCCCCATGATATTTATTCATACTTTCTTTGTTTATGATTTCGATTTAAACCACCTCATGAACTACTACTACCTGCTACCCTGGTATCACCCTCATACTTACGTACTTTCATGGTACTTACTACCATCATGTTCTATTATCACCTGCTCTCCTTAGTACTGCCCACATGTTCTATTACTATCTGCTCTCCTGGTACTCTGCCTTTATAATCTACTGCTACCTACTCTCCTGGCACCACCCTCATGCTATCAAAAGTATCCTATGTCCTTCCCCTGGTTGTAAGCTACCTCCCCAACAATATCAGTCAAATAAGTTCAGCCGTTCTGGAGTTATAAAATTTGTAACTAACACGACTTTCTTTTATTCATATAGATTTAAGGCGAATCATATTGTGTTATATATCCGTGTGTATGGTTACAATAAATTGCATTTTTTTTACAAAATGAGTTAGATAAATAAAAAGACAAATTTGTATAAATCTTGGAATTGTATCATTACGTGAATGTTTATATTGTATCTGTTTAACCTTTCTTGGTGGGGACGGACCCGAGAATGTACAGATAAGGGTCATCTCAAATATGTATGTGCATTGTTTAACTTCATAACGCGCACGATTACCTACATAATGTTCTATTTCGAGATCCTTGACCTGTAGAAGTTGCTTGCGTGCCTCTAATACAAGGTCTTGAAGTACCTCGATTACTATTGTTGAAGCAAGACAGTGCGATACACTACGCATAGCTTCGTCTTGCTTTGGCAACAGCTGTCATCCAGCTTCAGATCTTGTGGTAAGCGCGCTCTAGTTATTATATTTCAAAACTTTTATAATCGTTGTTCAATTAGTATTCATTTTACATTAATGTTTGCTGTTATGGTTGCACTTGTTAATTGCGTATTTTGTTTATAAACTGAATTATCTTTCTTGGAAAGTTTTAATATTTTATTATATTGTGCAAATTGCACAGAGAAAGCAACACGGAAATATTTGGATAGGGATGTGACATTTCTTTATCTATTAGTTAGTAAAGAAACCGTACATTAAAATTTCCTTCCACATCCGCAAATCTAATTAAAGATGTGATGGTTGGGTTCCTGCATATATGAACGGATATGGATATTTTAGGAAACAACGTAATATGTTACGTATATTTAACCGCAGCTGACCTATCCCCCCAAATGAATTGTATAAATGTGCTGTTTAACCTTTGTTGCCATGTCTTCTAGTTATAATTATCACCGCGTTGGTGTCTGTATATGGGTTGTTGGTAAAGCTTGTCTATTCATACTAAAATATAATTATGATTGTATTTAAATTATTTTTATTGTTAAGATACACTAAATCTATCCTTTATCTTAATTCCAGTATCGATTTGTACAATACATTATTAAATATTGTTCTTTATTATCGTGTTTTATTTAACTACACCAAATTCTCTTTCTCCAATTATTATTATTTTTTGCTATTATAGGACTAAATCATGATTTAGCACATGCAATTTATTATCAGGAAGGTACAGGCTATAGGTATTTTATTCCCATATGTCGTGACCGCTGTACGGGGACCGAAGGATGTCGCCAGTAATGAATAAAACCAAATAAACGATACTACATCTTTATTCATCTAAGTAATGTTAAGTTTAATGAATACCAGTACCGCCGTATTTACGTTGAAACTTATACATGTTGTCGACCGCAAATCAGTAGTGAAATGTATACTAGATTGACAGCCCCCTGATTTCAAACAGTGAGTTTCAATAATTGTTGTTAACTCTGATTTACGGCCGACCACACATCAAACAACAATAAAAAATGAAAACCGAAAAAACGAAAAGATTCAAATTTTTTAACGGTATTTAATTACTATAAATAAAATATATTTGTACAACAAATGATGTTTTCTGTATAATGTTACTGGCGGTTGCACGTTGTTTTTGTGTTTTTCTGTGGTTCACATGGCGGTTTGGGTTTGTCTCGAAGGCTGGAAGCAAAATTTTATGATTATGTTCTGAGTTACAGCACCAAAATAATACTGAAGGATCTATTTACATAAGTCAGGTCACTGCCAAGTGGTAACTTATGAGAGTCTGCACGATTTTTCATTGAAAAAAACTTGTTAAATAGTAAGATAAGGTCATATCCCGCACATTGCATAAACACACTTCAAAGCATAATCAAATCTGGAATTAAACAGACTTCGCTCGCGCAGTTAACCTCGTTCCACCGAGAAACTCATACATTATGCCGGCTAAGTGACTGAAAACATTTCATTAACAGCTCAACCCAGGCTCGCGACCACTTTATTTATTTCTTTGATGCATATAATTATATTTGTGTGCGGGACTTGCCTGTTTTCTATTGTATTGTTTTGATAATATAACGACTTAACACTCATAACGTAAGCTCTATTTTGAATGAAAATAAATATTGCAATGTTTGTAAAATGTGCTTTAGCCAGTTTTTTAATAATTTTAATACACCAATCAACTCATAATCTTCATATTTAGGATAATTATAATTAACTGGTCTGCACTAAGATACAGCAAACATTTAGATACAACTCTTTTTAAACTGCATTTAATATTGATACACCTCAAATCACTTTTTAATCTAACGAATCATTGATGTTGAAAACAGCTGAGTTGCATTATCAGAGACCTGGCGTTATCAAGAAATGATAAATTAACGAAGCGTGACTCCTTCGTATCAATCGATTGTATTGCGAATGAAAAGATACGTATTTCGTTTATGCTAGTCTGTTAAAGACACAATAACCTTACACCAGTGGACAAACCTACTCATTGAGATGTCTAGCCCATAGCTACATTCAACAATCATAAATTTCAGAGGATAATAAGCAGCGAATACCTTCGGCTCCAGTATTAGTGTTCTTTCAGCTGGTGGGTGATTATGCAGTTAGCTATACCGCTGCCATATCCTCCTGAAATTTACTCAGGTTTACTATATCATCAACTTAACTCTTTAAACCTGCCTAGTGGGCCAGACATCCGATAAAGCTAGACATAGTCAGATTATTTGAATGACTAAGCAAACATGTCCAGCTTTTTATGATTGAACATAATTTTAAATGCACATCCAAAAAATAATTATTAAAAAACAAATGTTTTGTGGTGGTCAGATAAAAATAATTACCAGATTTACACTCAAAAGCTTATCTGAACTAGTAGATCTAGCAGCTTTTTGGTTTATGAACTAGCAACCTGCCTATCAGTAACTGCTCTCTAGGATTTGTCCATTTGTTTTGTAATAGCACCTCTGTACTGTCACAAGCAGTCCTAATGTAAGTCTAGTAAACAAATTGTCTAATGTGTGTCTAAGAATAGTTTCATGTCCTTGAAAAATATTTAGTTTAACATCAAATTGTGGTAATGTGATTGTTAAATCTTGAATTACCTCAAAACGAGTCATTTTAATTCTTAGACTAGATAATTGACCTACTTTTGTATTGAGGCATCCATTTAGTACTTAATATAAATTACCCCAACATATTTTTCTTATTTTGTTTCCCTACCAATATTATGTTATGTGGTGTATCAATATTAAAACTGTCTTTTTTCCACAATATGACAGTGACTATTTAAAAAAATCTACATAATAACTAGTTACAACAATTTACTTATCTAAATACAAGATGAAATTTTAATGTATTAATCGAAAGTAGATTAAACAACACAACATTACATTACTAAAAATGGAAAGATAGTGGACTTACAATTACTGACTAAACTAGGAACAATGAATTATGGCACTGATGATGATGGAAAGAAATTATATTCCTTAAACTAAAATAGCAAATTTAGTCAATATTTGAAATTAATTAGTCGCAATACAATGGACTTATTTATCCCTTGTCGGCAATATCATAATCACAACAAAAAAAAATCGTAGATTTAAACCAATAAGATATATCTCAATTTTGTTGTACCCACAAGTGCCACCATTTGTTATTCCTAGTATAATCTTAATGATGCCTACCTGAAACTGTAGTCCCTACTATGATATTATTATTAATGATGATCATTCTTTCTAGGATTTAGTTCATACTCGCAGTTGGCGTAAGCAATGCCCACACCCATGCCTATTCCAGCTACGATGGGCCATCTCCGATGACTAAAGTAAAAGACTGATACTACTGTACCAAGTATGATGCCACTGGCTGGAAACAGAAGAAAACAATAATGTAGTTTGAAAACAGCACATAATTATATACAAAACTCATTTATGTATGTTGACAGTTACCTAATAGGGAGTAATCTAATGGAGATCAGTTAAGCTTGTAAACTTATAATGTAAACAAGGCATGACTTTGAAATGCCATAATATGTCCATTTAAGTAATTATTTAATCAAATATGTCGACATTGTCAACTATATTACTACAAACACAAATACAAAACGTTATTCTGAAGCTGACTGCTATCTCCAGAGAATTATGCGATACAGAGTTAGACACACAAAAGTAAACATGTTTGCATATACGCAAGGCGGTCATTATGAACATGTAGCAACAAAACCATTTACTTACTTGTTTTAACGATGCCATCAGTAAGGCACATGTCCAACTTGGTACTGTAAGAGTCTTCAGGGTCTTTACCTTTTCCTTTAACCATGTTTGCTAGTAACGGTTGTTACAATTGATGGAGAAGACTGTTTTATAGTTCGGTACACTAATACCGGTGTATTAATAAATAAATATTATAGTAGGGCTTTTACATAATTCAGTAATAAAAAATTTGACAAAGCTCGGTTTGGGTTTGACAGGAGAACTAAAGTGACGTAAAGAGTGACATTACACCACGATCGCCATTTTAAAGTTTCAACCAATCAGACGCGAGGATATAGACTATTAACTGTGATTGGTTAATGTAGCACGTGAAGAAACATTCCAAAATACTGGCAATTATCGCCATATGTAAAAAATTAAATTGAAACTATTCGTTTTTTGTACAACTCTATGCATAGAACTGATAGAACTAGTATCAGTCAGTAAAAATAATAAAGGGGGATATTCATCCTACCGCACTGCGATTATTGCTTTCAAACCAAACAGTGGCTCACTTTCCTTAGTATCCTTATTGCCAGAAAAAGGGCACCAACGCCAACTAAAACTGCTAAATACATACGCTCAATTCAGCAATGTACATGTTTTGGATTTAAGAAAAACAACACTTAACTATTATTACTTCTTTGAGCCGTTTGGGGTTGAAACTTTTGGGCCGTGGGGGCCGAGTGCCAAAACGCTTTTTAAAGACCTAGCAAAGCGTCTCGTTGACACTTCTCGTGACCCAAAGGCTGGCTTTTACCTCGCTCAGAGGATTAGCATTGCCATTCAACGTGGCAATGCTGCCAGCCTTTTGGGCACACTCCCAGCCGGCAGCGACGCCGATGACTTTTTTGATGCTTTAATTTAATTTAATATTTTTTTGTTTTTTAACTTGTAAATATTTAACTCTGTAAAATTGTAAATACATATTATAAGTAACAATTTACTTAACTATTTTCTTTAAAATTCAGTGTGTAGGGTGCTCACGTCGAATAGAAATTCACCTCTTGAATTTAGATTGAGGAGCCACTTTAAAAGTATTGTATCTTCTTTTTTTTAGCCCTGCAGAAGTTTAATTTTTTGAAGGTGATATGCAAAATTGCTGCTAAATGATGCTAGATTTTCATAAATATTCATCGATTACTTAACGAGTTCTAGGTGGCTCCTCAATTCAGACGTTTAGATTGAGGAGCCACTTTTGCACTCAAATATCTACTGATATATTTTGCTGCTAAATGTGGCATTCGTGCTGCTAAATAATAGTGAAATCAGATTTCAAAAATCTGATGTGGCTCCTCAATCCTTACGGACACTACAAAAAATAGTAGCAGTATTCTAAATTTTGCAGTCACAGCATTGCAGTTTGAGTGATTCCGGGCAACGGGCAAGCGGCAGTAACACTGGCGTGTGGGGTAACAGTAATTAACAACGAAATAAATAACAAACATATTGGTAATTAGTATTTTTATTCATTTTTAGGTATTTTTCTACGTATAAATAGATTAATTCTCACTGATGATTGCTCCATCTTTATTATTTATTGCGTTTGCTAAAAATTGAGACTTTGAATTATCAGCGTAGGTATTGAACGTTTATCTTTAGGTTTTCAATTACAAGCACAAATAAACTTTTATGTACCTAAACCAAAAACTAATTTTATATGGTTCGGTATCGAATATGCCACCCAAACTTTCTTCGGTTTATTTCTTGCTAGAGTGCGGCAGAAATGTGCCTTGCGAGCGCCGCACGCTGCGGCCACATTCCTGCCGCGACACACCCTCACTTGCATTGCCATCTGCCAATATGATGTTCACATTATGTCATGTCACTTTATTAAAACAAAATGATATAAAAAAAAACATTAATTTACCAAACGTGAGCAACTTATAGTAGGAAAGTTTCCAGCATTATGGTTTTCTTATTTTATTTTAACTTTGACTCCCACTGGTATTGTTATTCACGGCACGTCTTTTTCATTTCACTTTTTTAAATTCATAAACCTTCCGGCATAGCCTCCTGTACCTCATCTGTATAAATCGGTTCATCGATGGCACAAGGGGCATTGGGTTTGTATAAAGTAGTTACTCTGAAAACACATAGCTACCACTTTTAGTATAATACCTATCAGTTCTCAAAATATTTTGATAGTAACTGTCGTGAGAATGATTCATTATTAAATGATGTAACGGTTTACTCACGCGTATTTATCGGGGTAGCCCGACTCGCGATCCCGCCGCGTCTGCTCATGATTAAGGACTCCGGTTGGGTCCGAAACTAGTCGGGCTACCCCGATAAATACGCGTGAGTAAACCGTTACATCATTTAATAAAGTTCTCAAAATGTATTGAATCTGAGGAGGAGATGTTCTAATGTTCTAAATAATTGCTTTCTAAACATCTATTGTTAGAAGTTTTTCAAGGTACCACGACTTGATCTTGTTATCATACCTGCAAAGAGCCCAAGCGTGGCTCATGCCTACAGCTACGCCAACGATAGGTGGCCATCGATGGCCGATGAAGTAGCATTTTTCTAACAGATTGCCGACGATTAGCCCGAATCCTAAAAACGTTATTATACCGACTGTTTATTGTGAATCTTATCAATAAAAATTAAAATCACCTGATTGACCTAAATACCTGATTTGAAAACAATATCTGTCATGCAAAGGTCAAATCTTTGAAAGAAGCTTTCGTCCTTTGAGAACTTTTTATCATTTGCATCCATTTGTATAATGAGCAATTGCCCAAAAATCAATATTTTTAATTCTTAGTTTGGACTGCAATTTTAGCCATACTCGCTCACTTTGGGCACTCGCGAGCACACGCTTTTTGTTCACTTACTTCAGCCTTGGCCTCAGCCGCGGCGGCTCTAGGTCGGTATATGTCCAATATTCTGGAACGTTTACAAAAGAAGGTTTAGTAAGCTAGGTAAGGTTAACTGGCTGTTTTACATCATTTTCTACACAGAGCGGTATTCGCCTGTTACCTGCAGTGAATCCAAGCATGACTTGCGCCCACAGCAATTCCAACGATTGGAGGCCATCGTTGGCCCTTTAAGTAGTATCTTACCAGTAGTTGTCCAACCAAGTAACCAAGACCTACAAAACGTTATTACCATTAGATATTGATTTAAACTAGCAGTTAGTGTCTTACTGGAATGCTAGGGCCCGCTTTTTTTTAAACATTTATAAGCAAATAAAACCCACAGCTATGTAACAAATACATTCAAGTCACAAGCACAATGACACCCAGACTGGATTACACAAACGCTTGTTCTACGCGGGGATCGAACCTGCGACACGTCGCCCACAGTGGATATGGCGTGGTGACCTCATATTACACAGAATCTCTTCGAGTTTGATACATTCAACTTGCAATTAGGTATTTTAAGGTACTTAATCCTTTAGATTACCTGATTTGAAAACCATGTGCGTCATACAGTCATCAATTCTTGAAATTATATCGTCGTTTTCTTCATCAGGCATTATTTATATGCTTAGGTAAGTAGGTAGCCTAAAATTTACGTTTAATTGTTAGTTTCACGTTCACAACTGGCTATCTAAGTAATAATACGAAATGTGACGAACTTATATCATAAGTAGTTGTACCTGTTACCGGGTCTTTAGTTATAGGATGAATAAAGTAGTTTCATTCGTCGTCGAAAAGAAACCTGAAAACATGGATTTACGTTGACAAGAGCCAAGTCAGTAAGATCGGATTATTTTCTCAAAGTATGAAAGATAATTCTCATGCTTTGAGCATAATATCGGGAATAACTCTGTTCATTAATACCTGCAACTCTTGAAGTAGGTGATACAAACGCCAACGGCGATACCGGTTATATGCGGCCACCTGCGATTGCAGAGATAATACCTCGAGAGGATAGTCCCACCTATGAGACCGTAACCTAGAAGGCAGGAAACTATACTGTTAAATGCACTTTTTTCGTAACATAGGTACAGTAAATTACACAAAACACCTGAATTTATATTTTCTTTTCACTAGAATTTTCATAGATATGACAGAATACAGATAACAAAAGAATCAGATGACAAGATTACAAATCTGTTTATTTATCTTCTTTCAAAGGAGTTTCAAAGCCTTGCGGTCATATTGGACAATCGGATCAGTAGATAAATCAGTGTCCTGGTTAGTTCTTCGTTTCACAACGTCGAGGAAGATAAATAAAACATTCGTTCGTAAGGAGTACATTTAAATGAGCCAGGTGCCTACACAACAACCTTTCCCTAGTTTCAAATTGGCTGGACCATGCGAGCCTTTATTAAACGAATGCTGCTCTCTGTGTTCAGTAATTAGCAACTCTGCTCTGATGCCTTTAATGTAAGCGGGATCAATGTTTTCTTCAGATATCCAGTACCAATAGAAGCCGTTTATTACGTTTACGAACAGTGGTCGCATTTCTCCAGAGGGATTGTATTCCAATTAAAACAGCTTGTAACATAGGTTCAGCGAAACAAATGCTAAATATACAAATACTAATTTTTATTATATAAGAAACTGTTCAGAATTTGGAATTCGAAACAGTTTCTTCTGTTGTGATGACTTCTCTTTCACAAAAGAAGGGTATATAGTGCCGAGATGCCACACATAGATAGGTATATGAAGTGTCATCATCACGTACCTAAATATATGAATATGAATATGAATACCTACTACATCATGCGTTGCGGGTTCACTCATTGGTCGTGCGATACATGATGGATCATCAATCTGGGCCCCGATTCTGCTATTTTACAATGGCCGATGAATGAATGGCAATTGGATTAAATTGAATTGAAATTATTAGATAATATTAAGTATTTTGACAAACTTCATCGAATCATAGAATCTTGCCCATATTTGAATGCTTTGTACAAAAACTCAGGAATTGATTTTATTGGCTTTATTCCACAATTAGATAAAAATATTGTAAATCAATCTACAGGCATTCCTTTTTTTCTGAGACATGAGTGTAGAGTCTGAGTCCGATAAAGAACAGTCGAAAGCTAGTAAATAAGGGGCTGTTTGCTTACCTGAATTAAAAAGCAGGTCAACAAGACATATTTCTAATTTTCCATTGAAGGTTTCGTAATATTCACTCCAAGAAAGCTCGTTGTCTTCACCCATGGTCAACCTTAGAAGTACCTACGTGCCTATGTGTTATGCATTCTGACCTAAAACAATCACGGAAAGACGTTAAATGCGGATTTATAGTGGTTGAATGGATGCGTACTATTTAGATGATTCGTTTGGGCTACATATTTCGGTTATAACGGTTTGTAATAAATTTACGATGCTGATTTACGACATTGCAAGGCAATGGTTTGACAGATTTTCCTAGGCAGGACTTGCTTTCGTCTTTGTACTTCTCTTTGGATAATACTCGAAGAAGGTTCTAAAAGAATTTTGAATTAATTATGGTTTCGGCGAAGTTAATGGCAGATCAGGCATTCTTCTTTACTTAAGCTCCCGATTTACAAGCTTTATCTTAGCTTTGAAGTCTAGGCAAGCTGACTGTACGAAAATTGATAGAAGTGAAATAAATAATTATTTTTTATCGATGGCCTAAACGGTCTTAACGATTAACCGCACCTACCTTAAGGCCTCAAGATGAAACACGCACACTAAAATGCTATAACACTATAACCTTTATTATAGCGTATATGGTTGTGTGTATAGTGGATGTGTGAGTAAAAATTTCCTTTTTAATTGATAAATTTTTACTTGAAAATTTGATTTGTTTTTTTTTTTACTATAGGTGTTTATATAAAGAACAACTGATTGCGTAGAATGAAACGTCGTATTGCTTAAAAACCTCTACCGTCACAGCTGATTTTGACAGTTCCCTGTTATAGTTTGTGTTTTTCAGAAGTGTTCAAAAAATGTGATTTTATTATATTTTCTAATTAATTAAAATGATCTCGAATCGAATTATAAAGTTTAACAGGCATAAATCATGTCTACTTGTGTCACGAAATGCGAGCACTACGCCGGATACGAAGTCAATTCAACCTCCTAACCCAAGGAGGATAAGTTCTGATATGGTCGGGCCCCCCGACCCCGTGTCCAACCTTAGGAAGGTGATATTTAGGATACCTCCGAACGAAACTGAGTTAGAAAGAAAGTATAGAGAACTGAGGACAGAGGTTCAAGAATGGAATCAAAAGTTTTGGGAGAAACACAATTCTAGGTTTTATCAGGTAACTTATCATATTCGTTCCATGGCCAGACCCATAATACGAGTTTTCCTGTACAGATTAACTTATACTTGTTATGTGTTTATTATCATTTAAATTGAACAAGCTCAAAAAAATTCATACATTTCATGTATTCACATAATCCTTATTTGTATGGTAACCCAAGCAAAGGTGAGTGCCTAAGCAATTTACGAAATAAGGATATTATAAAACTGACAATCAATAAATTATAGGAATATTTCTATACTCAGTAAAATGATGTGTGAATATCTGATAGGCAAATTAATTTAGAAAAAATTGGTAAGCTGGAATCCATCCTAGCTGGTGAAGGGCAAATCAGAGGAATATTTAAATAAGAGCTTGTCTATAATAGCAGATTTTAACAAAACAAATCATGGGATACTTAAATTGTACAACTTAATATGAGCCAAAGTGTTTTTTTACCACATGAAAAGATAACATGCTATCCAGAAATATTTCATAATCAATTATGAAATGTTCAAAATTTACCATAATTGCTTTTCTGATTAGTATTTGTGATATTTTGACCTTTTTTATCAATTTACTGACCCCACATTTCACAACACGACTGCCATTCTCACCTCACTATCATTATCAATATCCGCATACTATTGTTTAAGGTCAAAAGTTCCTTCATATCAGCTGTTGTTTAACTTTTTTGAAGATAAAAATGTTCCTTTTTGAATCTGAAACATTTCATTTTCAATCAGCAATAGGCATTCTTTTATTACTTAGATTTCAGAATCTGAGAATAAATGATAAATAAACTTAACTGCTGGGCCCAGGGGCAGTTATGTTTTTCTGAAAAATGGTTTAATTTATATATTTTTTTTGCAGGAAAGAGAAGAATACCTTAAGAAAAATATGCCCACAGACAAACAGAACCTTACTGCAGATGAAATGAGTGTGTTTTACAAAGCTTTTTTAGATAAAAACTGGAAACTTCACCTGAATTATAATGTAGAATGGTACAAAAAGAATTTCGCCCTACTAAGCCTAGCTATAAGAGTAAAGCTAATGAAGCTATTTAGATTTAAAGATTAGGTCCATTATCAGATTTTATAGGCAATTGTTTGTAAATGAAGAATGTTTATTTTGTATTAATAAAATAATATATAAATAAAGTATCTTTGTTAATTTATCATGGATTTTATAATGCATAAAATATACCTACACGATTTTCCCTTCTAAAATGATTCCGTGTCACACAAGTAATATTTAAGTGTAGCCCTCGCATACTAATGTATTTTCACATCTTCGGAATTTGCCGTGGACACGTTCCAACGATTTTGCGTTTAATATTATCAGTTATAGACACTTATAGATACTTACATATTCATTCCAATCCCGTTTAATATTAGATGTGTATAATATAACGAATCAAATGCGTAATAATCTAGACTGAGTTTTCCGTCACTTTTTAAGCGCCTAATATTTTTTTCACGGCAATCGTTTGCTTGATGAGTAATCTGGCGTGAGTTTCAGTCTCTTATGCGTCCGATATGGCCCTTGAAACATTCTAACGTATCACGGTTTTCGAACAATGTTTTCTTTCACTGTATTTAGCAAGTGATACGGATACCCATAAGTTGAGAAAGACATGGGCGCGTGCCGATTCGAACCTACGGCCTCTAAAGTTATATTATTGGATGTAGTGGCAATGGATATCGGTATGAAAGTATTAACACTGAGTATGTATTTTGACATCTACTGCGTAAGGGAAAGACTACTGAAGTAGGTACCTAAGTATTTATAAAGAAAAGCTACGATTCTTTCGGTATTAGGTATTCTCTCTTTTGACTATGCGGTTGAGGTGACAGAAGTTCTTTATTTTTAGTAAATATTTGTTGTTATAGCGTCAGTATAACTACATCATCTGTGAAAGTTTCAATTGTCTAGCTATCACAATTTTTGAGATACGGCCTGGTGACAGACAGACGCAATGGACAGACAGCGAAACCTCAGTAGTAGAGTTCCGTTAGTACCCTTTGGGAACAGAACCTTACAAACAGTTTATTATTTATTGCAAATTATTTTATAAAATTATAAACAAGTACTTAATTTTTGCTCGTGGATTCAATTTTTTTATTCATTAAAACCTCTTGAAAAGTCCTTAAAACCATAAATATAAAACAATGTCAAAAACTATTTTCTGCCCGCACAATACTGTTCGTAGTTAGTTATAAAACACAAAAAGAAACACTCTTCATTTTGGTTCATGTATTGAAAATGACATTAAACTTTGTCATAAGATTTATAATTTGCAAAATATGGTTTCGATAGCTAATTATAAATTTACGGTTCGGTATCAGAGGCACTGTCACACAATATTAAATGTGAAATATTCGTAATTTGTATTAAACGGTACCTCAATTAGATAAAATGTACATCGCGTTTAAGTGGCTAATTGGTTTGACTCTAGCAATGTGGCTAACGATGTGCGGCTTTGACTTTGCATACAGGCGGAACGTTGGAGTGAAGCAAGAGGATGGTTAGTAACTAGAAGTCGATGCCCTCAGCGCGTAGCACTAGTTAGAGGTTACTGTATGTTTTATGTTTTAGTTTGCCCGCAGAAGATTGGAGAAATAGAGATCACTAGGAACACAACAGTTCCAGTGAAACGAAAGATAGAGTTACACAGAGGGAGACTGAAGCAAGCGGGCGAGAAGCTGCAGGGCTTCGCCGTCCTGCATGGGTTTATGTTTGTAGCCGGAGCCCTAGTGGTGTCCTTATATAATCGGAAGCGAGAAATTATGTCATATACAAAAAGAAAAATTTCCAAAATTAATACATATATTATTTTGGACGTATTACAATTATTTTCAGAAATAATCGCCTTTCAAATAAATCGTGTAATAGAACTATGCTGTAAAATATTAAGTAATAAGGCAAAGAGCATTTTAGTCAAATTTAGACAAAAATTTCGCAGTTTATTATCGAGGAATGAATTACAAAAGCCAAGAATAAATATCATGTTGCTAAAAAAGTTACAAGAAATTGGAGAAGAGAGGAAAAATCTCGGCCAACTTCTAATTGCAGCCATTCACGAGAATAAAAATATTAGAATGCAATATCAATTAGAAAACATGGCTAAGAATAGACTAGTGCGGCACATCGAGAACACACAAAAATTGATCAAAGAAAACAGGTCCAGATACGTTAGTTTTCAACAATTATATTTAGTGACACACCAAGAAAACACATTTCTGAGGTCTCGGTTAAAGAAACTTACGAAAGAAAAAGACGAAGCCGAAAAAAATTTATTAGAGTTGATGAACGAAGTGTACAAATCCAAAAATAACGAACTTAAAACATTTTGCAGTCGATTTATTGTTAGGACTAAAGACAGCTTATTGAATGCAGACGTGGGTGCAGAGATCCAAAAATTCTTAGACAAGTCTCAGATGCCGGGCTCCACGTCATCAAATTGGTCATCTGATAGTTCAGATGTAAAGCTAGATGCAAACCACTGTTGGCCGAAATGCGCAAATGCTAGATTTGCAGAAATCATTCAAGATGATGTCCTTGTACCTTTAGTGTCTGATGCGCCCAAGCTTAAAGGGCTTCCCGGGGAATGCGTTTTGACTGTGAAGGACAAAAACGGACTGATTGAAAAGTTGTACGAATATGACTACGAGTCAGATTTGGACAATGGTGATACAATCAGGAGAATAAGAGAATATTCGGTTTATCACGATAAAGATTGTTTATTAGACTGTTCGAGGTGAATATTATTTTTATATTAAATATCTATAGTTCTGCTCCAGGTTTATTTGTGATATAATCAATAACGCGTTTTCTCTTTCTTTTCAGTTTAAGAAATTTTGAAAATGAATGTCGAACACCACCGCCAGGTTACCGATCTAGCGTGGAGTACCCGCTCACCACGCCAAGGTTTCTAACTGGCTCGGAAATATTTCAAAAATTTATGCAGAACAATAGAAACGTAGTGTCTTTACCCACGGTACCAGAACCTCCGTTATTAACGGGATGATTTTCTAAAAGTTTTTCTTTTGGACGTGATGTAATTTGAGAAATAAATTGTTTTAACCTGTTTTTATTTGACATTTATTTTGGGTTCTCATGGATATTTGTGTTTGGCAACATATCCATTTCATTTTCATACACTCCCGTGTTTGTGAAGAACTATTTTGTTAAGTAAAATTAAGATTACGTCTTGTAAAAGGTACGTTTCTTTGATATTACGTTTACTATCATAGTTATATTTGTACGATGATGTACATATAATTAACATAAACTTAAAGCAAATTGTAAATAGAGGCTTATAATTATTTTGAAAATACTTTTCCACATGTCAATAACAATGTTCCGTAAATGACAATTTAGAGAAAAGTGTTGCCAACCCAATATATCACTATGATTTCAGGAAATTATTTAAAAGATGGAAAAATTGAAAAATATCGACGTGAATTCAGTGATCTGGAAATCTATTAAAGGAGATGGGCTTAATTTGGAATATACTGTGCCCATAAATAAAAGTATAGCTAGTGAGATTTTTAGAGAACTCGAAAGTACTTTAGAATATTTCACCGGAGATCTGTCTCAAATAAAGTGAGCATTTTTCTTGCTTTCTAACGTTTCTTGTATCACTTAGGATGTTAGTATCCTGTGTCCTGAGCTAATCGGCAAACGGATAGCAAAGCAGACTATTTAAGATTATATTTTTTTTAGAGTATTTGGAAAGGTTTACCCCTTACCGCGTCAGCAGGTAGCTTACGGCGATCCAGGGATAACTTACACATACTCTGGAACAACAGTTCCTGCATTGCCTTGGCCAGCACCCGTGTTGGCTTTGCGAGACTTTCTGCTAGCTCTCAAAGGCGTTAAATATGACTTTGTTTTGGTTAACAAGTGAGTGTATACAATTAAATGACTAATAGAATTTTTCAATAAGATAGGTGCTATGATCCGCGATTGCTTTAAATGAAATGCTTGCATGCCTTGCCTTAAGTATTTTGAATGGTTACTTATCAAGTTATTGCATTTTTTAATGTATTACAATACCATTTCACGGTTAGGTAGATTAAGGCTGCAAATTTTATGAAGCCTGAGGATACGTTTCTCCAATAAATGTTTATTTCTATGTCAAATTCCACATAAAAATATTAAAGTACTCTAATAAATTAAAGTTTTATCGGCTTTCGATGACGGTATCTTAACATTCTACAATTTATGTCGACGTAGATACAGAAGTGGTACTGATCATATGGGTGAGCATAGAGATAATGAACCGGAGCTAGATCCTACTGCGCCTATAGCGTCCATTTCCTTTGGACAAGAGAGGACTTTCGTACTCAAGCATAGAGATGCACGGAAACCAGGGAAAGATAAGAAGCCGATACCTCCAGGTAAGCGTTTATTTTAAATCCTCATACTTATTGATAGTAACAGAGTCGTCGATATTCCTTAGTTTGTAGAACATGTATCGCAGGAGTCGTGCTTCGTAAGTGACGGTTTGCTTCGCCTTGTTATGTGCGTCCTCTTCTTGAAATGGGTTCTCGATAACGGTGCTCACGCGGCGCCCGTACGTCTCGCAACCTTCTAGGAACTGCAAGCAGTCCTTTATAGTGTTATCTTTAACAACAATCAAGTGCTTAGCTAAGTTCTCCAGGAATGATAAAAAACAACGCTTGGCATAGAACCACGTATCGGTTCCTAGACGCTTATTAAAAGGCTCTAGGGATTTTATAACTCGGGATATTCCAAATTCGTAGTTCCCCTTCGCGCAATACAACGTGCCGATTACTAAGTTCACGATGCACAGATGATAAAACTTCTTTTGGGGGTCTTCGAATATTTGTTGCTCTTCCTCTTTTTCAATTTTCCTCATAATATCTTCGGCTTCCTCGTTTTGTGACGTCATTATGTAAGATACACAGAGATTAGCTAAAACTACTGCGCTTACATCTAAAATATTATCATACTGTTTCTTAACAATTGGTTCGTAGAAACTGGCCGCTTCTTTATACTTATTTTCTTGCATAAACAGCACATGAGCTACATTTAGTCGCCAAACATCAGATTCATTGCAAAATTCTACCGATTTGCGAAAAATCTTTTCCACCTGTCCATAGTTTTCCATATCCCAGTAGATTTTAGCTTGAGCCATAACAACTGGAATGTATCTTTCCAAGGCCTCTTCGTATTCAACCACAGCTTTCTTCACTTGGTCATTGTCCCCTTGAGACCGACTCTCCTGAACTACTTTTGTAAGTTTCCTCAACTGCTCCGCATGTTTAGAGGCTATATCTTCATATTTCTGGAATGCTTCTTCAGGTGATGTTTGGCTGGTAATTATAGCATCCAAAAAGTCATATAGGTATGGGGTCAAGTATTTGTATGTAAATTGGGCGTTTTCGGCTAGAACATCAGCTGCTAGATCAAAGTATTCAAATTTACAATACAGAAGTAAAAGGTTAGCGAATGTTTCTGCTGGAAAAGGATCTTGTTGGAGCAAGAAATGTAGTTTTTCGAAGCCATCTGTAGGCTTGATATCTATAGAGGTGAGAGCTATGTTGTGCAGTGTCACCGCATCTAACTCATGTTCATGTCTCGGTGGCATGTCGTTGAGGGCTTCGCGCGCCGCTTCTATGTTCTTCAATTGGAACTCGATAGCGGCCTTTAGATTGAACACTTCAGTGAGTGCCGTCTCATGTAAGGTCAACGTATTTCCGACGGACTTCACTTCTGATGTTTCTGCTTGCATACCCACAGCTAGCTCGGGATGATCGCGGATGCCTCTTTCGATGACAAGAGTTATGTGTTTTAATGCTTGAGGATACTCTTTTAGTTTAAAATAACATAACGCTATGTTGTAATGAAGATGCGCATTGAATCCTACGACGTTGAGACTCCTTGAAAACTTTTGTAAGGCCTCTTCATATTGGTTTTCTTTGAATAAAAGACATCCCAGATTTATATCCTTATCTGGATCCTCTTGAGGGTAAGAATCAACTAGGCCTTTCGCAGTTATTGTATCCTCTTCTCCATATTTAATGGCAGATTGCAATTTAATGACTTTTCTTTCAAGTTCTGGAGCAGTTATTTGTACAGTGACTTTGTAAGATTCATCATACATTGTTGCTTCGTGGAGAGCTTGAGCAAAGTACAGCTTGTACTCGGGGACATCAGGGTGCATGGCTGCTAATTGTTCATAGCAATTTGCTGCTTCAACAAAAGATTGGGTTCTAAAATAACAGAATCCGAGAAGAGATAGTCCCGCGCGGTTCGGACTAAAGTTTATAGCTTCGTTTAAAGCCTTGATTGCCTCATCGTATCTGGTTTCTTTTATCTGGAACAAATAATTGTCATTTTATTCAATTCATCACAGTAACGGCTAGACGATAATGAATCTATTTCTAACGTAATAACGCGTCCTTAAGATGATTATCTTATTAGATTATTTAAATTACAAGTGGAATATTTAAGGACAAACGTAGCATGCTACGACCGAATGTCCCTTTGCATCGATATTATTATGAGAGCTTGATACATAATGCCCATTGTGTATTGGGCCTTGTTGTATGTAGCTAATTAGCACCTTATTCAGAAAATCACTATACCTAAACTTCGCGCGTCCTTGACAATTTATTTGGATTATCTGTGAACTAATTAATTAACATAAAATGAAATATTTTTCTACTTGCAAGAATGCAACATAAGGGATTAAACGAGTAATATAAGGGGTTTAACCGATTTAATATGAAATATGCCTAAAGTATTGTTTTCTTTTATTGATATCGTACATTCTTAGGTGGAGCTTACTGACGTAGAAATACGATTAAAACCGTCTACTTCAATGTATTAAAACCGTCTACGTCAATGTATTAAAACTAACTGATAAAATCGTTACTCTTTTCGTTTAAATTTCAAATTTTAAAAAAGTACAATTCTTTTAGTCCGTATCATTTACCTTAAATTAGCTACTTCCTGATACTCAATATTAAAATGGTTTATTGCACTTCAGAAAGGATTGTTACATAATTTGATAATACTCTATTGCTCTCTTGAAAGTAACTAAGTAAACTCTACAAACCTCCAGCTTCTACTAGGTATTTGGGTTCGGCAATAAAACTCATGAATCATAAAAAAAAACGATTATTATTTACAGTACCTAAGTAGGTATAAAATATAATAAGCTACGTGGACATTTAGGTCGAAAGTATTATCGTGCGATGTCGTTAATCTTATCAGATGATCGTTAAACGAAATGCGGCTCAGTGCACTAATTACATTACATGATATCTTTATAACGACAGCTGCCCGATTAGAATTCGTTTAGGTAAGTTGATATTTGCAAAATACCCTTGAAAGACATTCCCTTGATTTATAGGTGATGGGTGTAGCAACCCAAAATAATCAATCAATTGTTTAAAACATGGTGTTATCGTAGCATACATTGCGGAAATTGTTTTCGTTATTATCCAAGGCTGAAAAGTTTTATTATTACGTATTTATTTGTAGTACAATCGTGTAGGGTTGTCTTTAAATATATTTTATATACTTTTTTTTACGAAACAAACAGTTGATACCGTAATTATATACAGTCGAAGTGCCTGCAACGAATTACTTAGGTCAAAAAGTCATACGAAATGTCTTTGGCATGGTGAAGGTATCTAATAAGTATTACTTGTGGTACTTACACTAATAATCACTACCTAGAAACGTGCCTAATATAGAAGTGCCGATTCCACTTGTGTACAAATATCTATTCAAGTGTCCTATTATAAAATGAAAACATAAGGAATTCTGTCTCACCATTGTATATATCGTTTTTGTATATTGTCCATCTTTTATCTGCATTGTTTGGTCCATCATAAAATTGTTTATTTTAACTTGTCTTTATAGTTTACAATCTGGTTGCTATAGCAACTGAATAGCTCAGACCTAATAAAATAAAAATAACTCTGAACCGAAAGGTGCACTCTGCCTATAACGAAAAGATTGCAATGTTGTTGATACAAAAACCTTTTTGAGATTATCCACTAAGCCTTTATTATTCCTTTTGCAGTGAAACTGGAATTGGAGCACGGCAGCATACTACTAATGAACCCACCCACAAATGAAATATGGTATCACTCTCTTCCGACTCGAAAAAAGTTATTGGGTGCAAGAATAAATTTAACGTTTAGAAAAATGATCATTAAACGTCATTAATTAGAATCTAGCAGCGATAATGAACGTTGTGTGATAGACAATATTTTTTGTAAGCAGAATGCCATTGTTCCTTTGTCAACATTCAATGTCGATGACGTTTAAAAAAAAAACAAATGTCAAATAATAATGATTTGTTGTGTGTGTCGATGTTACAATTATTCGTTTTATTTTAATTAAACAGTATAAAATATAATCCTGTCATTGTCTGAACATCAAAGGTAAGTCTGTCGTTGGTAGTATTGTAGTTATATCCTCTATTCCGAGCTACGTAAATATATGTGTACATTTAGATAGATTCATTTGGTTATCAGAGATACTCGAGTACATACATTTCCACGATAAGAGGTGACTATATAACGGAGTAAAACGTTGAACGGCCACCGTTAGCGCTACGTATTGAAATGAATACTGTTTTCCGTGCAAAACCACTCCCCGTTTTCGTAAATTGCCAAACATGGGCTGAAAATTTCGACGTCGAATTCGATGGGAAACAGTTCGAGTGCAGAGCGCTAAAAGTTGACTAAATTTGTTGAGTAAACATTGTCGCGGCCTGTGAGGCTTGTGTGCCACGGCTCAGGATTCGAAATTGACAGTGGTTTAGAGATTCCTTCAAAAATATATGAATAATTTGTATTTGTCAGTCAAAATTAAATTGCTCAGTAGTATATAGTTATTGTGACTATGTGGTTCGGTCCAAATCTACAGAGATCTTACAAGTATATGATGTTTGCGTCCAAGATGCCGTCGCTGCGGATAGACCAGAGTGACTTGAAGTGCAAGAATGGGTGCGATTACTTTGGGAACCCGCAATGGCAGGGGTACTGCTCCAAGTGCCACCGTGAACAGATGCAGCGGCAGAGGAAAGCTGGTGAGTACTATCTTGCACTAAATTAAATTTTTTGCATATGAACATAAGAATATCTCAAACCATAATTTTGTTTAGAACAGCAACTATTTTCCTTTTTTTTTGTACCATACCAGAAAATTTAACATTTTTTTAAGAGTACTAATACAAAACGATTCTTTCTTCATTTTTACTAGTGCATTAAAATAATCTGGCAAAATATAAATACAATCAGCTATATTTATCAGTGACTGCCGTATTTCTTTGTTGTAAGAAACCCTGTACAGAAATTATAGTAGTACAGTATATAGTTGTACATAGAGAATAATTCATAAGTACACAGTGGGTGGTTTTATTTGACTATAGCTTTTCTCACAATAATACAAATATATTACAATGACGATGGCTGATTATCATTACAAATACAATTAAATCACTTTACTATATATAATGCAGTAAACTCTGTTTTTAAGGCTAGTAATTTTTCATAATTATTTTTGGATAATTGTAAAGTAGATTGGAAACATTTTTGGTCTATACCTTCTTAGTTTTGGGTCAATATAAAGAAAGGAAGGATATGAATTGTATCCCTGGAGGTTTCATAACCTTTCAAGTCCTATGTTGTTGTGTACATTACTTATTCAAGGCTATTCATACAGTCAAACAATATAGAGTAGATCTATGGAGACATCACAGCTCTGACTAAGCTCTTATGAAAGTTGCAAAATCTTAAACGAGCAAGACATATAAGCCCATGTAACATAACAATGCGGTCACCATGACAATCAGTTACCAGAACTATGATCCCATGATTTTAGAATGTAAAGCAATATACTTGGTACTATGTACACTCTAGATATGGTCTTTTTCTTAGAAGTTTTAACTTGCTGCACACTTAGACATAATTGTAAAAGAGCTTCATTATTCTGTTGTTATATCTTTAAACATACATTGATTGTTGACTGTCTACAGATATTATTGTTTAAGTTTTATTTTTTCTACCCGTTGCATATACTCTAAATTAGTCTAAATAGGCCAGAGGCTTTTTAATGGCTTCACATTACTTTATATTTAGTTTGGTTTTTGTATTGAGCGAAGGATACAGCCTTGTGGAACACTACATTATAACATCTTTAGTTTCAAGTGTTTTGAATATTTGAAGATTGCCTAAGACTTGTTTTTTCTTAATAAATTCAGTATGTTATGGTCTTAATATCAATATATTTACATTATGATATTACTTTTATTTTAGTGTCATCTTCTTAGTCAAATGCTTTAGCTAACTAAAAATGTTCACTGACAATCAGAAAGCAATCTCTAAAAGGATTTTATTTCAATAGCTAAAAATTCATAGTTAAACCTGAATGTAACATTTAACTAAACCTTTCTTACCATAGCAAACAAATACCAAAACAGAGTTTCGTAAGAATTCTGTGTAATATGATACATGATATAAATCAAATCTATGATAATATTAACAAAGGTTTGTCTTTAACTGCTTTGATAATGTGAACTTCACCTTCCTCGCAGTTATCATCATGATAAACGCATGGTTTTCACATAATATATAGATAATACATTGAATCCTCGACTCCCAAGGTGATTTATTTAGGTGCGCCGACAATTACGTGATATTATGTACGAAAGTATTATTAGCTGTCAAGGACATTTTATCTTTTCCGACACTTTGAGAGACAGCTTACGTTTAATAGTCATATCCTGCACTTCCCTGAAGTTGTTTTTCAAATTACTCCTAGACGGACAAAACTTCTTTGACTGAGATTTCGAGGTGAAGTTATTTTTCTTCAAAAATATAGATAATCTTCTCAGATACCACGGACATGTTGGTCAGATGGTTGGTTCAGCTTGCCCTAGATCTCTTTCTCTAACACAAAGAAACGTAGATACTGCCTGCCAGTACCCTGGTGATCAAAAATACAAAAACATCTCAAGGCAGCTTATTTACAATAACGCGAATAAAGCTAACTTCGCGTTGTGTCCTAGTTCAGGTAAAAGGGTAGGACGAAAAAGAAGAAGAAAACCATGTTTTCAACCTAATTACATTTAACCATCATAATAGTAACAAAATAAGTCCGAAAAACCTTCCTCAGCTGTAGCAAAATTTGGCGGTTACTATTTTTCGTTCGTTAACTTATATGGTTTTGCTCTTCCTGTTTCCTTGGACAACCCGTCCAACCGCAACCACATTTGATATGTCTGGTTGAGCACGTGTGTTGCCAAATGGTTAATAAAAGTTATATTTCTTGGTCACGAGTATATTTTTTGCACGAACTTATTAGGAGGTGCACTTGGGTTCGACGAATCTTTTTGTTTGACAAGGGATAACCTGTTTCCTTACTCGATTAGATGGATATAATGCTTTTTATATTCAAAACTGGTCATTCACTCTTGACTCTTAGAGGTTGAGTAGTATATTAGGAGTTGTTGGTTTTATTGCAAATTGCTGTTTGATCTTAGTTTTTATGTAGGTCCTAAAAAGTCTCACGTGTGCTGATAACTGGTACTTAAATGTCTGATGTGAAATAAATTGAGACGATTTTAAATGGACTTAATAACTGTATGATTACATCAGCTTTTTTCTAGTTATTATTAGACGAAAGAGGTAATTAATGTTCTCCTTAGGTCTTCTGGTCGCTTCAGCGCCAATGAACAAAGAATAAAATAGATAGGTACGTCATTGAAAACCCGTTTAAATCTTGTTTTATAAAGTTTAAGGGAACGAAGGGTAACGACACCATAAACCAATTCCAGTCAATTATTTTTTAGTTTTAAAATTATGGGGTTATTCGCTACCTGGCGGGCAAGACTAGCGACAAGACGGGCGGGTCAGACTATAGCAGTCGTGCAAGCGAGATGGAGCGAGACACGACGTAGAGCCGCGTCTCACTTCCACATTGGCGACGTAGATATTAATTTAGGAGGAAGTATTAGGTCCCCAGGCTATCTCTCTTAGGTATTATTACCTGGCGAGGTGTATCAATACCAAGTTTAATGACCTGATTTCGAGAGCCGAGATTTGATATTTATCTCGTACAGAACAAACATATTCTATTCGTCGAAATGATTACAGGGGAATATGACATAAACATAATATACTGTAAATAAGCGATGGATTTCCCGAGAAACTAAAAATAGCGCGTAGTATCAGAAATACAAATTCACTAATTAATCATTACAAACATCAACTTTCCTCTATGTATAATTGAATACCGATATTGTACCACGCAATTATTTCAACCGTTGCTGTTGTTGTCAGCAGGCTAGAGAGGCCGTCTTTTTGTAATTTATACTAAATATAATAAAATAGTGAAGTTTGAGACGATGTGTGTGGTAATCTCAGTAACTATTCAGCCGATTTTGATTATTCCTTACCAATAGATAGACAGAGTATTTGTGAATGCCGTAAGCTATATATATTTGTAACAAGAAATTTACAAAGTTTCTAGAAAACAATAAAATATATAACAATGTAGTTAATTATGTAGATTATGATCTGATATAGGAAGCGCGTGTCTGAACGTTGACTTCAGAATATAAATATTATTTAATCATGACTCATGTTGTGCGCAATATATTATATTATTCTGTTTGTCTGAATCTTCTGTACCCTTGTATTGTGAATAAATTATTACAGTTATAATGAAATTTAGCGCGCCATTAATGGTAGTTAAGGCATCCGAGATGTTAATTCTTGCGTCGCAAGAGGTTTTACAAACATTCACAATTCAAGTCACACGCACAAAAAAACCCAGACTCAGTTAAAGCATTCGCGGATTACACAAAGCTTGACTCACGCGGGGATAGAACCCGCGACACGACGCGGTGTCCTTAAACACTCGGCTATCCGTGCATTCTAATTCACCTTGTACCTTAAATACCACCAGAAATTACTTACCAATAATGATTTGTCCATAGCAGCGGGACAAAATGATAATAGTATACATTATTTTTTAGATTTCTTCTTATCGCACTTTTCAGTATTTATATTTTTGATATATGTATTTTAAAAATTTAAACAGAGAAAGCGTCTTCGGCGACCTTACCAAAGCCAGAACAGAAAAAGCAGGAGAAAGGTCTGAAGCTCACCTCCCACTCCTCATTCTCCAAGTTTGAAGAGAAGAGGCTCCGACAGAGCGAGACCCTGAAGAAGGCTAACCTGCTCAAGTTCAGCGTCTTCAAGAAGAGCAATACAGGTAACAAACAATAGTATTAGTAAGCAGTTAGGGTATACAGATATACAAGTTTTATGAATTAAAAATAGGTTTAATTTCCACACAGGAAAAATATTTCTGCGGCTCGGTGTAACTATATTTATTTAGAGGTATATAAGTATGTCTACCAGTCGTCTAGCGCTCATAATACAAGCGTTGCTTAGTTTCGAGACTAGATGTCGCTGTGTTTAACACGCCCTCTAGTTTCACACCAGTATTTTATTAAAGTGATCCCAGATCGTTATTAAATGATGTAAAAAATGAGATGTACGAAAAATAACTTTAACCAGTCATTGTATTCGTTACTATTTTATAAAACACCTATTTTGGTTTTGATTTTGACTAAATTAGGTCTTAAGCTGGGATTAAGACATATGGCTGACTGTATTTCACATAAATTTTATTCATTAAACGATGACTATATATAAGTGAAAATACAACAATTTGACACGACCTCTAACCTTAAACTTTCCAAAACAATTTAGAAGACCACGACCACTCAAGTGAGAAGCGCCCCCCTGAGTTCAAGATCCCCGCGCTAGTTAACGAGGGCATGAAGAGTGAGTTCCGCGCGCGCTTCCCGCAGCTGCCCGCGCAGGTGGACCGCGACGCGCGCGTCTTCGTGCACAGCTTCATCATGGACGTCATCAAGTGCGCCAACGTCATGACGGTGGATGAGCTCTCCGAGAGGGTGCAGCGGCAGTACCAGGTGAGCGGCTAAGCCTACCTTTAAAATTATCCTTGTTGTTATTGTGAAAGAAAGACGCCGGTTAATACAACGCCGTCTCGTTTTCGGTCAGTCTCAGACTTACGGCTACACTATCGATAACAATTGTATCTAAAAATCATCAACTGGTGGTCGAGCTTGCTCTATCTTTTACATGTTTTATTGCTTGGATCTTTATATTATATATTAGATGATATAAACTGTCACCCGAAATTCTTCTACAATTCCCTTTTCCACGTTACTTCTTATCAGGATTATTCAAACTTTAATAATATGATTCGGACGTACGTATAGTCTTAATTTCGAAATTGTGCCTCTAATTTACACCATTGATATTTTTTTGTACTTATATTATAACATTTTTATTATATTCCAGCGTTTCATGAAACACATGGACACATCCTCGCACTTCGCGAACGTGGACTCTGACACGAAGGAACTCCTCATGGACTTCGTCGAGAAACACGCCATGACTTACTTGCACGAGTGAGTACCTATCTCCAATATATCTCAAGATAGCAGCTGTTTGCTCTGCTATAGGAAAAGAACTATTGTTTGTCTGGGAATCAGCCGTGGAAATATCCGCTTGTGTTTATTGTTGAGTAAGGTCGAATGAGTGTAGTAAATTGTATTGCTTCCTGCCTGAGTCATGCCTTATAGCATTATTAAAAAAAAACCTAAGGCTTTGGAATCTAACCAAAACGTCGAAGTTTAATCACGTTTACTGTCAAAACACCGAACTTCCCAATTTTAACCGCTTCCTTAGTACTCTAGCTGTGGCAGTACGGTGCAGCAAAGACCTCAGTATCACATACAACTCTTAGTTTTCAGAACAGGTCTTCGTTTGTATAAAGAACGACTTCCACAATAAGGAGTTTAATCCTTGTGTCGCGGGGAGTTTCACATACACAAGTCACATGCACAATGAGACCCAGACTCAGGACAAGCATTTAAGGATCACATGAATGCTGGTCCTACGCGGGATCAAACCCGTAAGACGACGCGCTAAGTGGGTTTGGCGTGGTGACCTCAAAACTAGGCCAAACACATTGTTATTCTTAAAAATTATAACTTATTTAATTTAGCTGTCCCTCTACCGAGGAAAGAGCTATCAGTATTTACAATGTTAACATTCTAGTTGACTGTACTCTCAGGTTGCCGTCAGTGGTGTTCTCCCCCAGCGGTACGGATGACGAGCGCCTGGACCGCGCCATGTCGGAGCGCATCCAGCAGCTCAGCTGGGTCGGGGAGCGGCATCTGGAGTGCAAGCTCGACAGGTCTAATGCCGAGTGTAGGACTCTGTTGTACAAGGCGATCAGTGGTGAGTGGAGGTTTTATTTTTTCTCCTGTTTTTGTGACATTGGGAATTCGAAATTTTTGGGCTATTACAGCTAATTATCACGCAACGAGGCACTTTTTTAGTCTACGCGGCTATAACAACAGACGCGCGCGGACTGTGATTAGCGGCGGCCAACCTTGACGCTTGGTCGGGGTTTGGACACGCAAAGTAAAAGTATATCTATATGTGTGTTTAAGAGTACTATTTAATTATAATATGTATTTTTTTGTATGTTGCCTATATTTTTGATAAAAAGATGAAAAAAACATTATTAAATCATTTGTAATTTGTAATCCTCAACCCGTACTGAGTCAACCCGAAATGAGTCAGAGTGGTAATCAATGCTCAAATCTTCCCTATACAGGAAGAGGTCTTTGCTCTGCGGTGGGATGTCATAGAGTGGGAGTAAGTTCAGAACGTTATACAAGTAGTAATAGTAGTACCTCGCGTGCCCGTAGAGCTGCTGGGCATGGACAGCGCGCCGGGCCCGGGCGGCAAGCTGGCGCGCGTGCGGCGCGCGTGCCGCCACGTGCTGCGCCTGTGCTCGGCCGCGCCCGCCTCCGCCGACGACCTGCTGCCCGCGCTCATCTTCACCGTGAGATACCATGCACTAGCCACTCCTCAATATACCTTAGTTACCGGCACGGATCTTGAGCGCCGTCCTTCACCTGCGCAGAAGTGATTTTTTGGGCCCCTTTTGCGGTACGAAGTGAGGCGCGGGGGGGGACTAAAGTGCATCGCATCATAGCCGTCACTCGTGATTGGTTGAAATTCGTTCTTTGCTACAGTTGCATGCATCTCAAGACGACGAGTACACATCTAGCCAATGCAATTGATTGGCGTTTTATTTTAAGATGCCCAAAGCGATCCCCATTTTTCCGCCGAGCGCTCAAGATCCGTGCCGGTAACTAGATATAGTCCTTAAGTTCCCATTGCCTTATATGGAAGACGAATTCAATTATTCGTATACAAATATTTTTGGAGTAACTATCGTGAGACTGATTCATCTTTAATCAATCCTGATGAATACGCGTACACCCATGTTTATAGTCAAACATACTCAATAACTGGCATCGCTCCTATTAGAATGGTATAGAAATCAAAATACAAAATATGGATGAAAATTTCTGATACCACTCTGTTTTATTAATGTCTAAAGTGTCTATTGAATTAAAGGGACATGAATAATATTTATTCAACTCTACACATTCATCTCGGACTGATGATCCAACTGAACAAATTCCACAGAAATAACTTTGAATCTAACCTTACTTTTTATTAAAACCAAGAACTTCTGTTTTGATTGCAGGTATTAAAAGCCAACCCGCCGCGGCTCGTCAGCAACATCAACTTCGTGACGCGCTTCTGTAACGCGCAGCGGCTGATGACTGGCGAGGGCGGATACTACTTTACCAACTTGGTGAGCTTACTATCCTATTTTAACTAACTTAAAACTGTCTTATACTTCTTTTTACACACGCACACTAACAGAGGTAAAGAAATTCTTTCCAAGTGCAATTTTGGGGGTGGGGTTGATTGAATTAACTGTATTTACCTGCAAACTCAACCTACACTTTGGATCGAACCGACAACACGTCGCCTTCAGAGGGTTTGGCGTGAATAGCCTTTTTTAAAAGTAAAATATTATTAAACTTGATGTTATAATATTTCTAGTGTTGTGCTGTATCGTTCATCGAGAACTTGACGGCGGAGTCACTAAACATGGACAAGAAGGAGTTCGACTGTTACATGGCCATGCCAGCTTCCATCGGCGGTAGTTCCTGGGTAAATAGTACTTTATTCTGTAGGACATAAAGTTTAAAATGCCATGATAAATAAAAAGTTTTGAGACAACTTACAGATTTTAAAATAGTGTTATTAGTTCTTATTAGATGAATAAAACCAATCAGTTTGTTAGTTTAGTAAATATATGAGACGTATAATGTTTTGATGATTTGATTCTTTTTCAGTATCAAATGAATGTTTGATGGCAATAATAAGCGACAAACACTGAACAAATTATTGTTTTCTTTTTCATAATAATTACACAGATATTATGAAGGGAAAAGTATGAAAATTTAGTTTTTAGGTGTATTTTCGTTTGGTGTTGGTGTTGGTGTATTTTAATGAAAATTGGTATTGCGATATCTGCTACCACAATGTCCGCACCCAGGCGGCGGCGCTGTCGCTGTGCGGCGCGGCGCGCGAGGCGGGCGAGCAGCGCGGCGCGGCGCGGCGACTGCTGCAGCACGCCGCCGACCTGCAGGCCGCCGCGCAGCAGCTGGCCAGCAACGCGCTCAGCTTCGAGGTAACCCACTAAGTAATGAGCGACGCGCAATCACCATCAGCCGAGCCTTTTCTCAGCTATGTTGAGGTCGGCTGCTAGTCTAACCGGATGCTGCTAAGTACCAGTGTTTTACAAGAAGCGATTGCCTATCTTACCTCCTCACAGCAGGTAACTGACCTGGGCAACACGATACCCCTTAGTTAGACTGGTTGTCAGACTTTCTAGCTTCTAACGACGCAATTATAGAGTCTTATTCACACGTAGTACTGAATCCTGAAGTCCTCCATCTTTTGTTAAATGTTTATTTCATTTTTACAATTATCCTCCCTTTTTACATAAAACGTTAAATTTCTTTTCTGCAGGAGCAAATCGCCAAAAAAGTACAGGACGTATTAGCAAAAACACCACTAGAAATTAAACCACGACGAGAATTACCACGACTCGGCAAACTCCAGGAAATTAGTACCGCGCCACTCATCGACCTGGGCACCAGCACCGACCGAGAGGAACCTCAACCGCAGCCAGTGCCCACGTCACAGCCACAGCCTGCACACACAGTACCCGTAGAGCCCAAAGAACTTAACGTTACTCTGGACCCCCCCGAGGACGAGCCCAAACTGAACATCCTAGGGTTCGAAGTCATCGACAGGCAATCACCATCGAAATCACCGCAAAACCTCGATCAGACGTGGGATTTAAAACGTACCAATTCCCTGGAACTTCTGACCCCGTCGCCTTTGGGATTCACGCCTTTCGACTCGCGGTCGATCGACGAACTTATGACTCCCGATGACTTTGGAAATGATCAACTGCCTCCCGGCTTGAGCAATATTAACTACGATATAGATCTGTCAGACTTCAGCGGAGATAACAGTATAGCCGAAGACGCGCCCAAGTCTGAGCCCAAAGACCCCTTCAGTCCAGACGCGCTAAAGAAAACGCAGACATTCGACCCTTTTGCACCCCAGACGTCACGAGGCTACGACGCAGCTATAGACTCATTTGATGAATTCAGTTTCGTTGATCAAAAACACAAGGAAACAGATCCCTTTGAAGTGGTACACAGAGGACAAGACCCGTTCAGTCCAGTCGAGTGGAATGTAGATTTAGGGAAAGATCAATTCAGGAGCCAAAGTCCAGCGAAACAGTCGACCTCTATTTTAGACGACAATGACTCGCCCACGACGGGCTGCCTCCTGCCGTCGCCGCTACAGCCGCAGAGTAGCGGGAGACCTAACTAGTTGGTCCTCACCCAGTCGAATTAGATCTATGAACCAAAATGGTTGGTGCTAAAATGTTGAAAGTCGATTATTGATTTTGTTCTTGTTAATATTTATTTAAATTATACTTTATGCGTCCTGGTCTAATAAATGGCATGACAGAAACATTTGTAGTTTTTCTTTTATAATGAATGATGAAGTGAAAAGTGTTATTATCATTTTAATTTTTTATAAGTAGGTGTGGTAATGAAAACTACATTATACATTACAAAATTTATTTCAACTAGAATTTTTCATAAAATTTATCAGTTTATTCTTAGATATAGAAGAGATTTAAATAATAAAACTACGATCGCCGTCGCGTTCGTACCACAGTTGCGAAGTGATATTGATGAGGCAACTAAAACTACACAATTAAGTAACGGATTGTATAAATAAATGAAGCTAAAACTAACGAAATTACAGTTACCTAAAATATTCATTAACTATAACAGTCATGACATAGAAAACAATATATTCTGGTAATCTTGAGCTATTGTTCTCAGAAAACAAACTTAAAATGGTAGCTACATGCACTGGAGAGCAATTAATTAGCCGTCGATTTTCTAAGTTTTCCTTCTAGTTTCTCAATATAAACTTGGCAAGTCCGTAAACATTATTCCAAACCATTCAGGTTTAGGACACTATCTTTAATGGCATAGCAGACTGATTAATACAAGAAATATGCTTCTTATATACTACACAAGTTGCAAATTTATAAATCACACTTATAGTGAAAAACTTACACTATCAAGGATGGTGCTATTTATTTGCTCGCCACTGTGAATAATGTATAAAATACTAAACACAACTTATAGAATAAATTCAAGATAATGGTGAGAAGAGTTTCTCTATATTCAGTGACATGTTTCAACCCCAAGAGCACTAAATATTATATAATAATTCTACTTCATAAGTCAGGCAGTCAGGTACTGGCAGAAAATGAATTTCACATAAAACATGTCAAGATAACACAGTACCAATATTCAATAAAGTGAGATCTTATGTGCACATCATGTAGACAGTTTGGTTCTATATTTTGTACGTACTTATTGATAGGTAGTCAAAATAATTTCTGTGCAAATATTGCATTATATCAGACTTTACTGTTTACTATCCTTGTAAGTAAGTATTCATGCAAGTTGAGTTAGTTTTGCACAATAATCTTGTAACATTGTGTTAAGATTTTGCATGCATACACTAATTTACGACTCTAAACAGCACTAAGTGAGGCAGTGGTGAGCACTGTAGTGCTGCACAACTATAGGCTAGAAAGTTGCATGAGACTCAAGACTATCTGGTGATGGACCTGGTTAGTGCGAGTGCCTTGGGTGTCACCGCATTGTGACCTTACTGAAGCCAGCACTCTAAGTCCACAAAGCAACATCACTCACTTAACATCAAATGTTTACGCTCCTATATACATATGATTACAATATTTATGTTAGTACAAATTTGTTCAATGTTTGGAATAAAATAATCACTTTCTCTCGAGAGAGGTCATAATTTCATTATAAACTATGCTGACAAGGCAATTCCAGAATGAATTTATTCATTCACTCTGAGAATTCAACTTTCCACTACTTAAACCCTAAGTTGAACACACATTTACAAAGTATTGAGAAAAAAAAAAACAGTATTTTTGGCTTACTTTGATGTTGATTATTCCATAAATTCAATACAAAACATGTCAAGTCAAAATTACTTCTCAAACACCACAAACTGTAACAAAAATAGGGATTTCTTTTAATTGAAATATTTCTATATATATTTACTATATTATATGTATATCATCACTATTTCAGTGTGGTAAACCCTCCATTGACATGAAAATATAATTAGATTATTGTTAACAGCCAATGAAAGCCACTTGGTTACTGCACTATAAATAATAACAATGTGGTAATGATTAGGCAATGGATATTGTGACATTTATTCCGAGGTTTCCATTATCCGCAAACAGTTGTGCAAGAGACGTGTCAAACACAAGACAATCTGAATTCATAATGGCTGAGGACACTCCTTCATGTATAGAGCGGGGCATGGCTTCCCATGTGAGTCTCCTTCGATGACCATTTAGTTCAAGCCTGTAAGCAAAGTTCTCTGCTTCTTTCCGAGATCCTATAAGTTGCACAATGGCAAAGAATTGTTGATGCCCATCAAACTTCTCTTGTTTTTCAAGAACTAACATAAAATGGTGATTAAAACAGGACTGCATCATTACCCAATCCACTGCTCCAGGGAGATTTATATCTGTAGCTAGAAACACTATATCCTCACCCTGAAGAGTAGTAATACTTTTGTGTGACATCATAAGGTGTGGCATAACTTGGTCAAGGCCACCTTGCCACTTGCAGGATGCACCGGGGCAGGGGCATGAGTAAGGCCTGAACTCGCAAGCCTCTTCATGCTCCGCCTTCTCCGTGTGCACGAGCGTGACAGTGCAGCCAGTGTTGGAGTGTTTACATGGGAACATAACATTGCTGGCGACCTTCTCCATCGCGAGGTTGCGGATGTTGCCGAGTGGACCGCGGCACGTCGGGCAACAGGACAGCTTGGGACGGCAGCTAGAGCACACCAGGTGCCCGCTCTGGCATTGCAGTATCGGCGGCAACACATAGTCAAAGCACACGGGGCACTCGAACAGCGAGGCGAGGTCGGCGGACATGGCGGTCGGCGCGTTCACGAGAGCGGGCACCCCAGGGACAGAACAACTGGAACCGCTAGCTCCGCGCCGCTTGTTGTTTGTGCTCATGTCACCGTCACGCGCATATAAAACCGTCTAACGACGATCACCTCTCCTCTTCTTCGTGTTCCACAAAAGTTGCGCTGCCGATTAAATCATTTATAGCCTTCTTCAGCTGATTCTTTCCGTCTAGAAGTGGTGGTGAAGTACGTTTCCATCACAGATCTTGAGGCCAATGTTATTCAGTACATACGACGTGATTAGAGTTCTAATCTCCGTGGGATTCAGAGCGATTGATACAATTAGTTTTACTTGCGAACTCCTTACAATTTAATTCATAGTTATTGCATTGAGTTTGTTTATATAAAATACCAATTTAAAGCAAATGTCCTAGTTCATTACAAAAGGACGAAATTCGTCGTAAAACTCAATGACGGCCAATCGAACAAAACTCACAAATGACATGACTGGGCATGACAGCAACACCAACACCATGATGTCAAACCATAGAGAATTCACACATAAAGTAATAGACCAGCTGATAAAGGTTATTATTTGCAGAGAAAAATCCTGACAACAATGAATATTGCTTTCGCAGTAGTGATTTTAATTATAATGGTCGATAAAGATTTTTGTTACTTTAAGAACATCTTACTTAAAAGTTGAATCCATAATTATATAATTGCGAACGAAGGAGTGTTTTTATATTTAATATGAATCTTTTGTCTAAAAGTAAAATGCACAGGTGTTCAGGTAGGTTAATCGTAAACTTTATAATATATAGTTCCCAATAAGTGGATAATTATCCAAATAGTAAAGGCATTGAACAACGCCATCTAGTTCTCACGTACTATGGCGTTGTTTATTTCAGCTACGTAGATATGATACAATACATGTTACTCTAAAAGATCCATATCATCATTTAATTTTACACGTTGCAATAGATAATAATTATAACAGAAGAGAAGGCGTGAAACTGGTTCAATAACTTGAATTTTTTTTTGATAATCGGTCTTATATTTCTAAAGTTGACGTCAAGTCTTATAGTTTTATCGTAAAATTCAATTAGTTTCTCGAGGATCAACTTTTTAAATCTAAAAATATATAATATTTTTGCATTTGTAGAAATGTGAGAAGGTTGTCCAAGTCACACTTTCTCTTGGCAATGACCGTACTGCATCAGCGACGTCAATATTAGACGGATATATCTGACGCACGCGACTTCTAGGAAATATTGTGGATTGTGCTGTTACTTAAACAAATAAACGATGCTTGCAGACTAACGCTTCTATAAAGACAATGTTGTTATCAGCCCCTCATGCCTGAAAACCGAAGTGTAGGGAATCGATACTGGAAAATAAGTGTAGGAAAATATAATATCCTTATTACATTTGCTTTTGTGACTGCCAATGGAAGGCATTTTGTTAAGGCAAAGTTTCGTTTTATATTCCTTTTTATTGTCCATAATATATGTACCTTATAGAGATGTTTAGGACATCGGAAGCCAACAAAGAATGGACTGCAGTTAGAGGCAAGTGGCTGAGGTCACAACCACTGCGCGGTGTGTCACAGATTCGATTCCCGAGTAGGACAAGCGTTTGGATGATCTTTTCTGACCGTTCTGAGTCTGGGTGTCTTTGTGCAAGTGACTTGAATATTAAGACCGCCGCTACACAAGAGTTAAATAACTTAGAGCTGGTGTTAAAAAAAAGAAGTACATGAACGTCATGGATTATATGCCTTTCATTATCGCAATATTTATCATTTTAAATCATGGTAAATCCTATCGCTTTGCATCTGTGATATATATCACAGAGTAAAGTCGTCATTGGTTGACTAGTTCCCGTGATACCGTATCTGCCTACATTAATTACTTCAAATATCTGTTATGTGTAGGTACACTTAATCGGCTGTTGCTCAGCCATTAGCGCCACTTTTAAAAAGATAACGCTTAGTAACGTGGAGACTAACACCTGCTATGAAAATGATGAGTTGAAACTGTATTTGCACGCCGAAATCAGAATGTGTTATGTGTATGTTCTATACCTACCTTATTTATGCAAATATAATCATGATATATTTCTTTCTTGCTAGCCAAACTGTTACCTGAGATCATGTTTGTTAAAGTTACACAAAATAATTAACATGGGTTGGTTTTAATCACGGGAAAGATTCACACACTTTTTTCTACTCAGTGGACATCTTCATGGACTTTCTTCGCCCTGGGGAAGGTAAAGAGGTGTGCCGGACTCGTACCACCTAAAACCACTGGAGTGCGGGAACGCTTTCGCAAACTAAAGCGAAAGTTTCACGCTCTGGCTCAACGCAAAGCAGGAGGAATTTGATGATTGCTAATATGTATAGTTATATCTTATATCTATGGTCTAGAAATTATTACATCGTAATAAATATAAAACTTCAATGCCTATGAATGACATTCCTACAAGTCACTTTGACTTGTCAGTTCATGGGTTCAATACATTAATCAGCGTAAGCCATATAAATCTAAATAATACTTGTTATTTAGATTTCTATGGCGTAAGCGCTCAAACGACTGTCACTTGTTTGCAACATCTTAACTTTACAACATATACTTGTCATGTTTTCTGTAATCTCAAAACAAATGCAAGTGAAGTGAATGAACATTGAGAGGAAAACGAATTTAGCAATAGTTCGGAATTTCTGTAACATTTTGGCAATAGCTTTCCTTTACGTCTTATCAGACAGCTCTTAGAAATGTCTAAGTTATCTTTGTGATAGACGCTGAAGCATCAGTCTGCGCCGTGACTGACACGATAACAACTAAAGCCTTTGTTGTTGCAATGATGATAATTCTTATTGTGGCGTAATGCCCTTTTCTATACCGACGTGAGACGAATAACAAGCCCTATTTTGATATTCCGAGCGGTTAGTAACAAGCGATGTGTTAATGTTGAGAAAATACCGCAACATTGTCAAAAAGTAGAGCAAATAGACGTGATGATAGAACATCGAATTTTGTTCCGAAATCTGCGTACGTTTAGTTTATATTCTGCGTGTACTTACTCATGATATATAATGTAGAGTAGATACATACAGATAATATTGATTAAGCAAGACAATAGTCAAGCTTTTGAAAACAAAATGGCTACCGACCAGTCTCTGACAAGCGGGCACTTCTTCAGACATAAATCTTGGTCGATATATTGAATGATTACCCGGTTATTCTTGCCCCGTGTAACCATAAGTGATGCTTATCAGTAGATAATGCACTTAATTAATTTATCTAAAAATAGTAGTCTTGAAATGGGAAAGTCCCAACTTTTCAATCAATGGGTAGGCCACAATATTAACACAAAGAAACGATCTTATTAACGATTATCCCAATAGATTATAAGCAAATAGTCTATAATTATTGGGTTAATGATATCTATATTATAAAAAATAATACCTTTAGTAATGAATTCTTATTGGATAAGTTACTAACTAGAAGAAATCAAAATGCTTCAAATAAACAATAATATAACTCTGCTGAAAAAATCTTAATACTTTTAACATTCACCTTTTCTATTAAAGAATTCACGGACGTTTAAATAAATAGGGTATTATGTTTAAAATGAACAATTGCCCGATTGTGATCCAAACTCTATGATACTGAATGCTACTTAACCGGGAATCCGAATCCGAGTTGATCTTTTCCCGAAATATAAATTTCACCTTAACTCTCCGTTTACTTTGAGTATCGTATTATGAAAGGAACGTTAATTCCACTTTAAAATATGTGAACAAATACAAATATTCTTATTTAAAAACAACGCCTTATAGTGACAAATCAAGTAATCACACGCATTGTTACGCAACTATTTGTAAAAGTAAATAAATGTAACAAAGTTTGTCGGCGACCAACAGGTATTTGTCTCGCCCGTGCTGTGTACAGTCGGATGGGAAAAATAAAATTAGTCTATGGAAAGTGTTGTTGTTGAACGCACGCTGCACCGCACGCGCGTGGCGCGAAAATTGATTGACACTTCGTAATTCTATTTCGAATTCCAATTTATTATTTTGTGGGTGATTCTTATTTATATTTAAGTGAAATATTAGTGCTTCAAGAATTATTACCTATTTGTCTTTTTAGTGAGTGCCTTGGATTTTTGTGTCAATATATTTTACACATATAATTTACAGGTAAATTAATACACTCTACCTTTTTTTTATTTCTTAAACACTTTTTCTTATGTTCTTCACTGTCATTGTAGAAAGTTTAATTATCTTCTCGCAACGCGTCGTTTAAGTTTAACTACGTTGTTATTTTAGTAATTATAACACGAGAGAGTAAATAACCATAGGAACTATCTAAGATTTTTTCAAAAAAAGAAAACACATTTTGTTCTCTCAATAAATAGCAAAATAAGAATGGTCGTTCTCGTACTGAAACAAGTCAAACTTATTTCTGAGTATTTTTCATTGAAATGCAAATGCTTTACAAAATATTAAATAATAATTGTTAAAATATTAAAAAATAAAAATTCGAAGCGGTTCCGCAATTTCTTCAAAACAATTAATTCGCTGGCCTTGTGATTGCATTCATAGAAATTGATAAGGGTTTTCCTTTACACGGAGTGACGTCGGTAACATGTAACTTTCTGAATGAATCGTAATTGTAATTATGCAGTTTTTATGATTTGTAAATTCCAACAGGAAATAAAACGAATTAATTTTACTTTATCAAGACGTTTATACGATTAGATTAAACGATGTTTATCAATAACTGTCGAAAGATTAACCCGTAGTCAATCAATAATTGTATCGTTTTAAGTTTTAACCTATATTTGTAGTGGATGAATAACCTGCTTGATTTTTGTAGCACGAAACCCTTAGAAATTTGGATGAATTAACATTCTGCGTGGAATAACTAAAATGCCGTTATCCAAACAAAAATCTATCGATCTGCGATTGCGAATTTCCAGAACTATTCAAGATATTGAAAATTCACAAACACAGATCGATAGATTTTTGTTTTCTCATTGATGTAGCATCAAATGTTGAAAATTTACCAGATGTTGGATAACGGCATTTTAGTTATACCATGGCAGCATTGCCAGTCGCACTTCAGATTGAAGGTGAAGAAATATCTAGAATTATAGATAATCCTACAGATTCCTACACAGACATAATTCTTAATGTTTATCAGATGTGTGCCCATCGCGACTTGTCAATCTCTCCAGTCGGCTAGTGATGTATAATTAATAATCAACTTCCAACTAGGCACCTCTCCCTTTTCGTTTCAAAATTTAATTAATGTTGCCACTACTATATACTTATTACCACATCTCCATATTTGTTCTATCCACATATTTATCAATATAACAACGACTACAGGGGATTTTAAGACAAATCCATAGATTGTGGTTCGGAATAGTTAATACCGCAATCCCTGATAATCCGTCCAGATTTACGAGAGATTGACTAAAAAACTTTTTTCTTTCGCATAAATACGTAAATTGATTACTTACTTTTTATTGATACGTCAATAGGCAAAAACGATCAGTGATAATTGTCCTCTTAACAACTGTTTAGGGTAATAGATACAAAAAAAACCACCCAGATTCCATAAATAATATTGCGTACGGCCAATACTACACGCATTCGTGTGTTTATAATGAAAATTGGATCATTAACAAGTTATCCTTAATATTTTATCATTATATTAATTCATTTGAATGTCCTTATTCGATTTGCTCTGGAAAGCAGTCGCTTTCATGACACAACATGGCCACCCCTAACCTCTCTAAAACACCGCGACTTGAATTCAATAATAACTGATAGAAGAATTCTATATTTGGGGAAGAAAGGAGATTTAAGCTCTTTGGACAGTCATTGGATTTCATGAGGTTCGAAAATGGTAGAAGATTTGTCAATAAATTGTTTTGAGGCAGAACTATTTGGGGAGCGCAGACTCAGCTCTGAATTCTTCACCGGACTATTACTCGTCGAGTCAAAATATCACATTTGAAATTAGTCACAAGTAGGTAGGTACCGTGTACGTAAGAACTGAGCTGTTAACTTTATCTCGGGTTTTCTTATCAGGAGCGACAGAATTAGTATTTGTTAGTTTCACGGAGCTCGCGAATTCTCAACAAATAATCTCTATGGCTCTACAAACACCTACCGGTTTAAACAGTTTCAATGTTCTTTACAATTGAGAAATTTTGAAACGTTACCAAAATCAGTTTCAGAAGTATACAAAATAAGTACCTCGTACGTATACTTACTTTCGTATGTTCGCTAGCCTTGACCTACGAAAGGCACCTTTTAAACAAATTAAAAATGAAGGTGCTTTGTAGACAAAGTCCGGCAAATCCAGACTCGACTTTAATGATTATGAATAGGGCTGTAGCTTGACCTTGGAGCGGCAAGGTCCGAGGGTGCGGTGAGAGGTGACTAAGACATTTTTGGCGAGTTCGCATGATGTGAAGAGTAGACACTTTAAAAATACTCCGATAGGAATATAATTTCTATTCTCGAACATGTCTCATTGCTAAATCACCAGTTTCTAAACTTCATTTGCGCTAAAAAGACTCTATTTTTTATATATTGTCTAAGAGTTAATTCATTTAGAATTTTTGAGGACTGGTGAAACTCATGTATAAGTTATATGAGTTTAGATATTTTTATCGTATTATATCATGCCTCACGGTAAAAACCCCAAGTGCAAACAAAACCCTTATCAAAACAAACAGATCATTACGACTTCTTTAAAACAAACACGAAAACGACCTATTTCAGCAATTCTTTTCAACGGTAAGTCGATACTGAACATGACACATAGTTTTATTAAGGCGTCGACCTAATTGCAATAAACGTTTTTAATTGTTGAATCAAACCTACATAAATATTAAATATTGATATAAGTATATTGAATGTAGTAACTGACACCTAACTGTTATCGTCGGGCAGGTTGTCTGTCCGCCGCCTTTGTATTGATAAGCCTCCATTATATGTAAAGTAAGGTCCGCCCCTTAAATCATTGCATGGAGGTTGACCTTAGCAAGTTGTCTTTTATTTTGGAATGGTTCAAGTTGATCGCAGTTGTTAGAAAGTATTTGCGCAAGTGGATTTTTCACTTTGTAAAGAGTATTTTGCTACGGAGTTAAAAGAAATTTGAATTTTAATTAAATATGTACTCAACACTGAAAAATTTAATAGCGTTGATTAACAGATAATAAATCGCAAAGCATATTTACCCTTAACACTTAGTTATTAAAATAAGAAAACAGTGGAAAAAAGCAGCTCAAATTTTAATAAAACTGCAATTTTTTTCTCAAAAAATGAGCTCTGAGTAATATTTTTATTAGCACAATATGATTAATTGAAACGTGTACGAGATTGCTTTCATAATTTATACATATGTATGAGGATATTCTCAGACATAGGTAAACAATGGTCTCCCTTACCTACATACCTTGAATATCACTTAAACCATTACCATTCGAGTTATTTTATCGGTTATGCCACTCCAATTTAGATAATATACCGATTACATTATCTGTCTAGGCTTATTTCGTGCATTGTAATGTGTAACTAAGTATTAAATGATGTAATAAGGTGTGAGGGTAGGCTGATAAACAAATGCAGGATCCATTTTCAGAGCCAGAACATATAACTCAATTTTTGTTTAAGTGAATAACTAGAAAATGCATGAAAAACCTTGCTTCCTCCTCGAAGTATGTGTATTATTAGGATGAGAGCACGGCTTATTTGAATCGGTTAACCGAGGTAAAATTACTCGTAAAACCGTTCCGCGTCAATTTGGATTGCCTTTAGCTGCAGCGGCGTAAAAAACGTCTTACTCGAGCGTAAATTATTGTACGAGACGGAATTTGTTTAGATCTGTAGCAAAAAGACTGTATCACAGACAGAAGAAAAGCAATAAAACAAAAAGATAGCGATCGCCCTTTTCTGTTTTATTATAAAACCCGAAAGGGTGATCCAGAAATATTAATTTGAGATGTCAGTCCCTATAACATAGTTTTGTTCATTGTCACTACATACGGTCGCGAGCATACTCTACAAAGTCCATTGTTGACCAATTCATTAATAGTATTCTCATTACAAAACTCCCACAGAGTATTTGTAGTTGTTGTCTCCCATCTTTGAGGTGTAACAACAATATTGACTGTTTCCATTCTACAATTCAATAGTCGTTTAATCTGGCCCCTTTTGTTTGCATTGTCGCACATTCGCATGCTAAAAGTAAACATGGCTCGTATCTAATCAATGTTGTTGTGATTATAAACTCGTGAAAACTTCATACCTCAATGATAATCGCTTTGTAATTGGGCGTTGAATTCAATCATGATATTTATTTTGGTTTAATAGGTGAATATGCTGATAAAGGTTTGTAAGTCAACTTCAATACCTAAAGGTGAATAATCACTTAGAGTCAAGACACTTTTTTACGCAAGTCTCGAAGGTTATTTTATTAATTAGACGTTATTAATATTATTCAGTAAGGGCTGAAGCAATAATATACAATGCAACTTAAATCATCATGGACAATCCAAGGATATATAATATAACATTAATATATTAGGAATTTGAATAGGTTATCTGTCCATGATAGCCTGTTATGTTGATGAGTCTTCTATGATGATTCCTATGCGTGAACTAGATCATAGGTTAAGTGGCTCACCGTCACATGTAGTAAGATACATCACGCCTCACGACTGTGGTTCAGAAGGATTGATTGAAGTCACCGAAATTGTATGATAAATGAAAGGACAATTATAATTAGAAATAATTGATTTTATTTGATTTATTAAATAGCATGGTGCACCTCCAGCAAAAAAAAACCTCGTTAATATAACTTATTATATTTAATCAATCATTTAAGTATATACCCTTGCATTTCTACATTGTAACTATTGCATACCTAACAGGATATTTGCTATGGAATTGACAAAGTGTAAACATCCTTATCAGGTCATATCGTCGCAAAAAAACTCTCATTGAGCACGTCTTAACAATTGTTAAGAAGTTACTTGTACGTATTTAGCTACGGTAATAGTTTAAACCATTAGAGTCCTCATATATTCTGTTTTGTTTGTTCACATAATTGATTTTGTCAGACTGAGAACCGAGCAACACAACCTTAAATAAGGCGATAGACGACTAATGTTCTACATGAAGGCGTAGCCAGACAATACACTTAATGAATAAAGAATTAATTAACATTTCAATGAGAAAACTGCTCAGATTAGGTTTCACTTGGAAAACCTTTGATTTAAAGGTTTACCTATACGAATTTAACTGAAATTTTGTGAAAACTGTTTATTAAATTAATCTGTAAAAAGCTATGAATAGGGTAGAGTATTGTCTGTCTTTATTTATTATGATGGAGTCGTAATGCGATAATGATTGTGTTCCCCGAACGCGTCACGATCGTAGTTTTGTTTATTTTGCGGTAACTCCACGGTTTAATGAAACGGCGAGTGAGCCAATGTCCGCGTTGCCAGCTTGCTGTGTAATTTACGGTTTTACGAGCTGCATTAAAATTTGTGGCATACATTTGTCTGTGAATTGCTGTTAGAATACCGTCAACATAAATATACAATAATTCAAGGAATTCATATATTTATATGAAAACATAATAATCTGTTCGGATAATTTTGATTAGGCGTAATAAACCTATCACAGTTGGACTGAAAGCCAAGGGATTTAGCAGCGATGAGTACAAATACTACAAATAATTTAGCAGTAGGAACTGTGAAGTACTGAATGTTGTGAAAGGAAGGTTTTCACCAGTAAGTTTCACTTGTATCGAGGATCCAATCGATTATCTATCGAGCCCTGATTAATGATCATAGTTATTAGAATTATAAAATAGCAATAAGGGATGTTGTTGGGTACGAACTTCCTCATTCAAATACGTTATAATTATACATTTCGACATTAAGTAGAATGTAATGAATCCTTAACCAAGTTAAATGATTTTGAGGCAGAATATTATATGCCTCATTGATAGTAGTGCCTCTAATTCTACGTATAACATTTTACTCATTTACTCTAAACCACTTTAAATGTGTATATAGAATGTAACATTAGTCTCTTTTGTAATGCTCTGTTTCTGGGACTATGTTACTTATTAAACTGAACATTAATTACAGAATTTTTGATGTACGAAACATTTCAATCATGTGATAACATTTTAAAAGGTGTGATGATGTGATGTCGAGTTACGAACCTTCAAGTACTTTATACTTAGCTATCAATAGTGAATAATACACATACACACAAGTTTATTGTATTTGAATTGATAACAATGCTGTGCGAATATGAATCAGTCGGAAAAGTTCTCACAAACAAGATAACTGTGTGTTTCCCTCGGCTGGGCTGGTATGCCATTTGTTTGCATTCTTCAAATTTATACTGTACGTTATTTTTACTGTTAAAGAACCTTGATTTAAGTAAAACAACAGAATAATGTGATAGCAAAATTATTCGTAAAATAATATGACCCAAAAATGTATGTAGTATGTTGCTCTTCAAATTTTAATGTACCAAGGTCAAAGTACAAATGACATGGCGAGCGTCTGGATTTTTCTGATCTTAAACGATACACCTTAAAATTTAAATAAACTAAAATCACACACATTGATCATAGTTCCACGTTTTGCCTCAGCAACCAATTCTTAATTTCCGAAATGATCGTCCATAACATTTTACTCCAGCCTAAAGTAAATAATTATAAAGAATCCTCATTATCCACAAATTCAAACATTACGTTTAATAATTTTATAAATAAGCGCAATAATTTCCATGAATTTGTTTCATCTGTAGTTTTTTGCCTAGATGTTCCAAGAATTCTGGATGCATTAGGAGATTTGGAGTTCCAAATACTCTCAGTCAGAATCTCTAGGGATCTTTACCACAGAAACCTTTTACATTGAGTGAGGTACGATAGCAGGGTCGTAAAACAAGTAAAAGAATTTGCTCTTTTGAGTATATATGTAGGTGTAGTGAAAAGAGTTTATTTTGCGGTTTTTAGTAATTCAATTGTTACGTGTCTCTAAAGTCTACAATAAGAAATTTTACTATTACTAAGCTTTGCTGTTATTATAATTCGGTTCATAAATTTACCTACAGAAGTGCGTTACACTACTAACGGACGCTACTGTTAATTAGTAATACTTTGATACACGATAATATTCGAAAATATTATAACAGGGCCTCAAACTATTCAATAATTTGCATAGCCAGAATGTACAGCTTGCAAATGTAGTAAAATAGTTCATTGTATATGCGTAAAGTTTATGCTACACACAAATATCTGAGGCCGCTATGTTAGTAAATATTGTCTTCGTTCTATATCAAATTTCCTTCCCAGCTTCCGGCGGTTACTCGTGTGACGTCACATAACATTTATTCTTGACATGTAAGTCATACCGTAAGCAAATGTTCGTCACTGGAAATATGACGGTTAGAAGGTCTATAGTAGTTTTTATTCACTGTATACTGTAGGTATATGTTCAAGTTGCTGGTTTCAAGCTTTTAAGGCAATTCTTAATCTCGTATTAAGGTCACACGTATCTAATTTTAGTAGAAAAACACCTTTCCATTGAGATCTTGATTCATTTACTTGATATGACATGTAATCAAAAATACCCTTATACCCTTGTAGAAAAACAGACAAAATTATTCATCCGTTAAACATTGCCGGAATATTGAAAGAATGAAGACATTGCGTATTTATTGGGATAGTCTGACTAGTTTTGGACATAACCAGAGGCCTTAATCATGAAGTGATCCCCGTTTCCGATGAAAGACACAGTTATGAGTTGGCTTTCTGTAATAACTCGACGACATTGTTGTCGTCGTAGGTTTTAACGTCTGCTTTTACTATCGTTTTGTTTACGCTCCACATATGACTGAGGAATATGTTCCAGTGCAGACTATTACCTACGTCATTAACATTCACGGTTTGCCTATGCTGTTGTCTTATATGGCTAATTTGTTTATGTAATGGATAAACCGTGGATTAAAGGTATACGCCGATGTTATTTGCATGTTAATTGTTACCTCTCCAGCTTACACAGGTCTATTATAACCTATTGTATCTGAAGGCCTCTGTGTGGAAGCAAGACCGCGCTACTCGTCGTAGAGCTGCTCTCTCTTTTTTAGAACAGAGATTATTTAACTTCAGTAATTGATGGTCGGCCTTATGAATGCCCTCGCGTTTGGTATCAGAATCCCTACTTAATATTATAAATGCGAAAGTAACTCTGTCCGTCTGTTACGCTTTCACGTCTAAACCACTGAACTGATTTTAATGAAATTTGGCACAGACATAGAGTTGACCTTGAGAAAGAACATAGGATAGTTTTTATCTCGGACTTTTGAAGAGTTCTATTGGAAACGCGATATAACCGACCTCGACGCGGGCGAAGCCGCGGGTGAAAAGCTAGTGTACTTATATTTTCACGCATCTAACGTTCCAAATTTACGTATCCCTTGATATCAAATAAACATATTAAATAAGTCTTATTTACGCGTTTGAATGTTATCCACGTGTATCCATACATAACGCGTAATAGAAACAGAATATTATTACTAACGCGTGGATGTGGTACCTAAAGTAACAGTTTTATAGGGTTATTGTACCTGCAGACTTGTGCATACGTTTGCAATACGCGGTATGACGTCACCGCTCCTATATCACGCCAGGGTATTTCTCACGACAATGCACTGATATCCGTTCAACGTATAAACTCCGTACGGTTCACGTTCGCGAGCTATATGTTTACTATTAATTGGCTTGGGCCACGCGAAAGAACAATCAAAATTCGTTGTAATTGAATAAATGATGCCAGTGTTTAGGTTTCAGCATGTGTGAATGAAAAATATAATTGAAAGAATGAATTGAATGGGTCATTTGCAAAATAAACAAATCAATTGATGAATCGATCCATCCATCATGATGATATCATCCTATTATTTTGGTAATTCATGAAATTTTTGCTTAAAATCAAAAGGATTCCTTTAGTCCACGATTGCTATAGGGCTGTATCTTTAGTTGATAGGCTGCTAAGGTCGTAGTACTTCGCTTGCACAGTCACTTGTCCTGTCTTGACCTTTGGCCGACTCATCTTAACCGTAGGGTTGACACTCTTACAGATAATATTCAACAATATAATATATAAGGGACAGAAAATGAACAATACCGTGTTTATATTCCCATTTTTTGAATATTATGGAATATTAAGAAAATATGAACTCAATCATACACATCGGTAAGTTCACATTGCTATGTAACTTAGGTTAGCACTCTTATTTAGAATATTTATGTGGGACTTGTTGAAGACAATTAGCCAAACACGATAAATCGATGAAGAAATTTATTGAAATACAGAATGTCATCGTAAAAGTGATAATTAGCTGTGTCGTATTTTAACAGTTACGCACTCTACTAAATCAACTCTCCGTCACGACTTTATATAAATGAGCATAGAGTGTATAAAAAATTCGTCTGGAGTGAAATATAGTGTCGCGATTTTGTTAAACAATGCTTGAATTTCGTATCTTTCTGAAGTTATATCTGAGTCAATGACGTTCGGGGATTTTGTTTTTGTTTTTCTGGTGTTAGTGACTCGTGCCAGCCCTACGCGCCCATGACAGTCTCATGGTCGTCATATTATAATGATAGTAGATTTTTTGCGACAGTCAACAATGCATTGTTGAGTCTCATTTACAGTAACTATGCATCGGTAGAGAATGAACTACTGTGGCTGATACTATCAATGATTAGTGCTGCTTTAGATGAACTGTGACGTCATGACTGAACGGGAGGCCTACTGCCAAATATTAAAGTAATATTATTCGGGGTGTGAGTAAGAGATGCCACTCTACGCCGGGTATTGCGCTGTCACGCTTATATTCTATTACAATGACGTTACTTTAAACTTAACTTACGTGGTGGTAGACCCTTTCCACAACCGTGTTTATACTACTTTAAGAAGTGGTAATCTACCACCAAGAAGTATCCTGTTGACGTGAATCAAAATTAAGTTTTATGCTCGGAGACGGGTACTTTAACTCAAATTATCTTTGTACAGAGTATTGAAAATATACCTTATTTGCCTTTCTTGATCCTATATTGCACTATTGTAGCGTTTTTTTTCGTAATTTCTACTTCAAATCGAAGAAAAGAGTTTTCTTGCCCTTATTCGCTGGTTTGTCACTCTGTCTTTATGGTTCGTTGTACTATAGAATAAGGGAACCGAAGCTATTTTAATTATCATCATTATGCGTATGTAAATTCAAATACTTGCTAATGCATGCGACTTCTCTTAGTCGCTTGTCGATGCTATATTTTATGACGATGCAAATTTTATGAAATGGAAAGTACACACGAGTTTCTAATTATATCGTCTAGATAGTTTAATTTACAGTTACATGTGTTTAAGGTGCATGTTTGATCATCAAATATACCATATTGGATTTTATCTTTCCAAAAATATAGCGCAAGTAATAAGAAAATAGTAGATATTACCATATATTTTCGATGTTTATCCTAGTTCTTATGAATCTAAAAATTATTTCTACTTTGAAGGCACAGTTTGTGCCCAAGTTCAACGTCTTAGTCTGCATGCTCGCCACATTTCAGATTTTACTCTTTGAAGATTAATATAAGTCAGATTTTTTAATCCGAATTTGAATGGAGTAAAATTTCCATTTTTAATAACGTCGCCTAATATAGCGATTCTCGAAATTCTCAGCCAAGCTTGTTCAATAGCCAATAACTACATTCACAGTGGAAGGTCCATCTGAACAAAAAACAAAGTGCACTGAAGCCAGACTATCTCCGCAGCCTTGTTGGTATCTGGCATTGCACCAAAATCAAAACAATTAGCTTGCACGGTTCGACGAGCAACGAGACATTTTTTGGTCTCCGTTTTTTTTTCTTTAAAAGGTTCAATAACAATGGTTCTGTTACTTCTTTAACAGGTTCTTGTATAAACTATCTTTACTATTATTATACATTTGAAGAGTTTCTTCCTTTGAATGTGGTAGTCTCAGGAACAGACCAGTAGATCCGATTGAAAATAAAAATCAGGGTTATATATATCCCATTTATTGAAGAAGGTAGTCATAGTCAAGCTGATAGTAAATATATACTATCACGTTAAATAAATAAGAGCAGAGCAGTGATAAAATATGTAACAATAAACGTTGAGTGACAATAAACTTATGTAAAAGTCATGTATATAGTGACACTTTGGAACCGTGCAACTAGAGTCAGTAATATAACGTTTTAAAAGTGCCTGAGATACGGCCTATTTGAAATAAAAACTTTTTGATTTTGATTTTGATTTTGACTAATTTCATTGCCAGAACACATTCGTAGAATAGAGAAAACACTCTGTGTCTTCTTTAAATCTGAAAAAAAAAACTGAGAAAATGTAATATACTTACTAAATAAATACATTCGGGGTATTTTTTTCTAATTCCCAGCTCGCTATTAATGAATCTGGATGCGACATTGTTAGCAGAGCTCTGCGCTCAGTCATGCGTCCGAACGCTCTCTGTGAATAATATGTGCACTTTCCTTCTGTTAAACATTTCTTATCAACTTTCAAAGAAGCACTAAATCATGACTCGTTGATGTAAGTACACTTTGTTTCCGTGAGATACACCTGACCTTTGTTTTGGATCTAGATTTGCAGAAGAAATTTAATTTTGAAATTTCCCATTGGAAATTTAATAAAGACTACTTTATGAATTTTCGTTCTAGTTATCTTTTTAATTCTGCAGAATTTATGCAAAACTAAAAAGTTGCTAGAATGGAAAAAAAGTCGTCACTTTTTTTGCGATTGCTGAATAAATTAAGTAATTTTAAGTCTATTCAAAGTTATGTCAAATAATTCAACTGACAAAAATGCAGTTATGAATCAGCGTTAAAGTTACAAGTTGCTCAAACATTACCGCATTTCTATAAACAACCAAATTACACATTTGCGTGTATGTATATTAATTATCTTACTCGCTCCGTAATGATATTATTATGTTAAGTAAATTAAAAAGGTGTTGCAGAGAAAGAACTCGTTATGGTTGTATGTAATTATGATGTAAGTACACCGTAGTTGTGACGTTCACACGGGAACTGGAAGTATCGCCTTAAGGGGATTCCAGGGTGACGGATTTATAGCTTTCTCTTTGCAAAAACTAGCCTTTTAAAATTATACTCGATGTTATATTCAAATCATAGTTTTGTTTTAACACCTTGTCATGGTATATTAAAAAAGTGCGTTTTTTTGTGTTTTAAACATTCAATTTTATTGTTAGCCATTTTTATATGGGGGATTAAGAAAATCTTAGTTCACTGCTTTTCAATAATTTCAATTTTTTTTTGTTTATTACCTTAAAATGCTAACACTACAACTTATTTTCATTTTTAACCGAAATACCTAACGGTTAGTGGTAGATAAGTGCCCAAAAATAATTGCAGATTTTTTATACGGAGGTAGCCATTTTATATTTGAAAGTTTGATAGTAATTTAGATAACGCGTACTTTACTACAATATAACTTGGTTTGCCCAACTTTCAGATCTTATCAAAAGTATTATGGTCGTCAATAATAAAGTCATATCGTTAATTGAAATTGCCACAATGGACCGTAAATTTATAATGATGCAGTTCTTAATACATTGGGTGCCGTCAGTTATTCACCTGGGTTTTAATTCATCTACACATATCATAACTGTTCGACACCCAAATAATAAAAGTAACTTTAGCTGAAATACTATCCAAAATTTTTTCATTTTCAAATCCATTGAGTATTGGATCTCTCTGCGCCGAGTTCGGGCTCGCGAGACTGCGACCACATTTACTCACTCTATTTACCCGATTCGATCGGTCTCAGTTTACCCCTGCGAGCCGCATTTGAGGCCCACTTTTCAAATACCTGTTAATCCATGATTTACATACGTAATGATAGATTACTTCATCATCCTGTCATTTCATAACGACATATGGAAGTCCGCCGGCAGTAAAATCCGCTACAATTCTCATTGGCAATTTATTTTATGCATCGAGCATGGTCATAACAACTCTTACAGACCTTAACTTAATTAATCCGCACCTAATAAACTCAAAAAGAAGTTACAATAATTGCTAACTACAAATGATTTAACCGTTCAAGTATAACCAGCTACCCAGCAATAAATTTAAGGCAAGCTCACGTACATCAATCTTTAACGATGCTTTTATTGCGGAAGACTGCATTAATACAATTATATTTTTACGACCTCTTTACCGTTGTTCTAAACTCTTTTAATGTTAATGACAAAAATAATAGCGTGTGAACATTACTGAGCGTTTCACAGGGAAGTAGATTTTCCGTGAGAAACGTGGCATTATGGTTTGTGTGATCGCACGGCACTGATGCGCCTTCCTCGATAATTAAGTGAAAGGAGTATGTGCGGGTTTGTGCATGACTTATTGTCTGTCGTCGTACAAAATACCGGTAAACGTCTTATCGTTTCGCCGGTTTTTACCTCGTTAGAGATTTCATCTATACGATTTATGGATTTATCGTCGCAAGAAATTTACAACCGCTATGGTCATTGTGCTGGTTAAAAGTGAGTGAGTTACTACAAAATCACGTAGAGTTTTTAAATCGGTGTAAATGTACTCGATGAAATGTCATAGGTCAGATAAGTTTTCCTGTAGATGACCTAATGTAAACAGCCTCCAGTCACAAAAATATCGACCTCCCACACCTAGCTAAAGCTATTCCGAACTAGAAAAACATAAAATCTATTTTTAGAAACGTAACGGATGCATTTTAAAAGTGTACTAAAATGAATTGTTGAGCGGACCGAGTTTACGAGAAATTCTAACGAAGATTTATTATCCGCACCCATTTACCAAATGATCACCTTAACGACCCATTTACGTGAACGAATTTAACCAATCGGAAGCCTCTTTGATATTTAAGAAAACAACAAGATGAAAGATATCATGGTACTGGAAATTTCGCGTGCCAAATATTCCGTTGATTTTGGCTGACAATAATTATAATTATTTAGCAATGCAAACAGCCTTGGATGCGAGGGCAGAATAATATTTATTAATCACTCAAATAATCCCAGCTTAAATGAATTACCTAATTAGCGCCAACAAATCTGAATTATTTAGGTATGTGTTTTTACGAACCAATTATAGGCACTGGAATATTTGTATGTACTTTATATAGGAAATTTAAAGTAATATCTGAACAAAGAGATGGATTAACCCTGAACATCCATTTAAAGACACAGTTAAGTGCGAGTCGTACTTTCGATACTGAGGGTGCCGAACAAATAGGCTAAAGAAAAATAAATGTGCTACAAAATTTGTTTAATATTTTCTTATCTTGTAGCGGCAACAGTGTTACATAATCCGTGAAAATTTCAATTGTCTGGCAATAAATATTTATGAGATAAAGTCAGACGGATTTACAGAGAGCGAAGCCTCAGAAACAGGGCACCATTTTTACCCTTTTGTACGGATCCCGAAAAGGTTTATTTATGTGTTGTTAGATGACAAACACAGATATGAATTAAACAACGCCGCCGTCTAGAGATGTCAACATTGTTCTTACCTTATTAGGCGTGGATGTAAGAAACTAACCGAGTAAGGCATAGAATTTATGTTTTGCAATTATCGCATTAATATTTTATTGTCAGGTGGCTTGTAAACGATATCGACACAGATTAACTCTCGAATCTTCAATATAAATAAATATGTCCTATTTGATAAAATTATTAATTTATATACAGAATTTGGAAAACCCTCTATAATCATTTTTAATATAAGTACAATTAAATTAAATTTAATTACAAGTAAATCAATAATCCGTATCGATGCAGATTTGCGTGTAATACAACACTTCCACCAATCACGCGGGATATAGCAAACGCGCAATCAAAATCGCATGTAAAACACTGCCGTAAAAACTGAACGCCATTTAAAGATAACGAGTGAAGCATTAACACGGGCTAGCGATATACATATTATATACGTACATATAGTATATAATATCGTGTATAACGAACATGTTGAATCTTGTAGTCGTAAAACACAAGGACTGTGATAAAGAGACATCCATTATGTTTGAAGATGGACGCTTTTCCTTATTTTCATCTTTAAATATAACATTTAACAATATGTCTTTAAGGTCCTTGTGATTTAGCCCGCGGTATGTGGTAGGTGCGGCTGCAGATGGGTATCTTACTTCCAGGAAACCGTAGCTTAGAATGTACAAATGTTTATTTTATAGACGTTTAGCTAAATAGACAATATTGTAGTTCGGTAATTCGGTGCACACTGTACCTTGGTGTAGCCGGTGTAGCGAGGGCCACTTGCCAATCTTTATAAAGAAATACTAGTACCACTCGACTGATTGCGCCTTAGACATTAGGTCCGCAATTATACATTGTTCAAATATACACAAAGAGTGTAAATAAATTTCAAACGTTGCAGGAGTTTCTAGATTGCTCTTTTGAGAGGTGAGAGATTTTTTAAATTCTTGGTGACTATGATAATCGGGTTGGTTTTAGTGAAGGAAAATCCCACACTCCCCCGTCTATTGGCGGATCTACGAGTAGTTACGTAAATTCGATAAATTTTGCCTTAGTGTCTTGACAAACTGTTTGAATAAAGTTGTTGTCTATCCTTCTGGAGTATAAAATGGAGTCATTGTGTTTATAAATCATTTTGGTATAAATACTCTTCAATACTTTTGAAATAAAATAAAATAGTTATCATGTTTCGGTACACTCTTTACAAAACTGATAAACGTAAAGCATATGAAATCACTACACTTTATTGATGATTGGCCTAAATCTTTTAATAGCCTGATATACAAATAATTTCGATTGTTGATAAATATTCTAGTATATTGTCGGTCCGTTTTATTTCTCTTTACAAGCTCGCATAGTGCATTTATTTACAATTTATGCTGCCCCATGATTCATCATGTACATACCTTTTATGATAAAAAACAATTGTTAAAAGTGATAAACTATTTGTTTTCGTTCTTTTATTGTTTTACCGGCATGATGTCACTCAAAGCGAATCTACTTATCACAAGTTTCATGAATGTATCACAACGTATATTCTTTAAGATATTGTTGTAAGATTATGTTTTGGGTGCGTAAGATATAGTAAGTACACCTTTGATGTGAGTAGGTATCAGTTGGTCTAAAATAGAAAATTTGTTAACATGATTTCGATTTCCTCTATTCAGGTTGATTTGTCATATTTTTTTTTACGATGTTACTAACTTTCGTAGTTTTACACAGGGACAAAAGCGATCAAACATACTGGGATATTTTTAAAAGGAGAAACAATAAAACAAATATTACGCCACCATCAAGATTTGACGATAAATGATTAAGACAAGATGCGTTAATTGACGTAAACGTATAAGTTCGTGTTTCCCACACAATAGAGATGTAGGCCATTGAGATAATAGAGCCGTCTCATGTAACTGACGCAGGTTCACTTCTGGGTTTTTATAGACTTCACTATAAATAGACCTGGCTTATCAACTACACGATCATTTGTAGACAGTTACGGTTAAACGGTAATTATCCAATCCCTCTACTTTTGTTGTACAATAATATGAATATACTAGCTTTTGCATGTGGCTCCGCCCGTCTGAATGTCGTCGGTTATAGCTGTAAAAGCCAAAAACTTTACATTCCTTTAACAAAATCGGAAATACAGCCTATGTGTTAATCCAAGTTATCAGCTTCAACCATAAAGAAAAATCATTAAAATTAGACGTGAAAACGTAACATAAACGTAAACATAAGCATACAAAAAAAAAGTAGCGATAATAATTGTAATATTTGTTGAAAAATGCCTAGAGCTATTTAATGCTATTTAATTTCAAATACATAGGCTTACAATGTCGTCGTCACCATAAATGGTTTGTTTGGATCTCAGCAATTCATTCCCTGTAATTTATTTCTAATTAAGTCAATACATTCTTTTCTATTCATGTACTTGTTCATCGCTTCCTAAATTTCGCTGAGTGACTTATCACTTTCGGTTGCCTCATAATAACTGTTCAAACATCACTAAATGCAACATTGTTTATAAAGAAAGTCTTTCAAGTCGTCTGCTTATTCGCGCTGTGACATCACATACATTACGCGCAAGTACGCTATAAACGATTCGATCTAGCTAGCAATATTGCGCCCTATGCATAAAATAACAGATACAGAAATACCACTCTTGATAGTTGTTATACGTATTCAACGGTAGTTTCGTATCCGAAGAGAAAAAAACTAAGGCGTCTATAATCAATCTGTATGTCATACATATGTATCCGTGATAGCTCGAAGGTTATTTTTTTATAGAGTACACTAGCTTTTCACCCGCGGCTTCGCCCGCGTCGATGTCGGTTATATCAAGGGAACTCTTCAAAAGTCCGGAATAAAAACTATCCTATGTTCTTTCTCAAGGTCAACTCTATGGTTCTCTCAGTGGTTTACACGTAAAAGCGTAACAGACGGATAGACAGACAGACAGACAGATAGTCAGAGTTACTTTCGCAATTATAATATTAGTAGGGATGTATTTCTGTTTCTGCTAAACACAAATTAAGTGGTTAGCAACGTTACTTGTGCGTTAAATTTGGTGCGTGCCATTTTCTTTGCATTACCTTCGGTGTCGAGATCCCAAGTTTTACTTGATCGTTTTTTCTTCTTCTTATCATCCTTTCATGTCCTTTTCACTTAATTTCTGACATACAATTCATGTGAATTTACACGACATTGAATAGACTTACCTTTGTACCTTCGGTGTTTTTCTTTTTATACGTGTTTTACTCTGTGTTTGTTGTGTGTACATAAATAAATAAATAAGACTAATTCAAAAAGCCAAAGGGAATTAACAAATAAATTAATACGTTTTACAAACTATCCTTGCTAAAATCTCATCTTGTGTAATGAACACTCTTCGTGAACCTTCTGGTACAATTTTATGCCACGTCAACTCCGTTTGCCCGCTCCCCTGCCATAAGTACTACTAAGTACAGCTCATTGGGCCGGCCTTCCTCAAATGTTATTACTTCGTGTGTTTATTGACACATGTCTGCCCCTAATGAAACCTTCGATGACTAATCTTAATATTTATGGTACTGTTGTTCTTTTGGCCGTTGTTTAAAGGGTACAAGGTGGAGTCGCAGTTTAGTTTTGATAGTCTATACTTTAGATACCTTACTAAGCAATAGGACAGTTGGCTTGAAAAGGTTATGTTTTAAAAGCTTGTGGCTTGCTTTTTTTCTTTTGGTGATTGAATGCATACCTATATTTTTATTCAGATGTTTTTAATATGTTGCCCGTTTTTTTTTCGGATGGGAAATTATGTTCCTTCCTTTGCCCTTTGTGGGTCAGGGCCATGGTAACCTAGTCTATAATATTGGTGACTAAGTTTTGTTTCAAATTTGATTTTCTTTAGCCTATTGGTACGGAGCTCTCTATGTAAGCATTTAATTTGTGGAAAGTTTAATTTTCTTCAATAGATTAGAAATAAAATACGTAGACACCACGTTTGGATTAGTTTTTATGGTGGGTGGGTACTACCGTGCAACTATTTATTGACATACTTTAAAAGATGTGTTGGAATATTGCTATATGTCTTGTAGATATTTTCAATTAATATTGAGATAAAAAAAATATATGACTATGATTGGACACGTGTAATCAATACAATATGTTCATTAATTAGCTCCGATTAATTATGAGTATTTAATTATGAGTGAGAGTATCTCTTAGATCTCTAGATTTTAATTAATTTAATTTTTGTTACTTTACTAGCTGACCCGTCAAAAGTTGTTTTGCATAATAAATTATTTCTAGTTGTATGTATTTTTTAATGCCACATTATAAAAAAATAATCAAAAAAAAATTTTTTTTAGCGTGAGCAACCCTTTACACTTAGGGGTATTAAAAATAGATGTTAGTCAATTCTCAGACCTACTGAATACGCATATAAAATTTGGTAAAATTCGGTGAAGCCCTTTTGGAAGAGTACGGTAACTAATATTGTGACACGGGAAATTTGTATATTAGATTTCAATTAGAACTCGCGATGTTTCTTTCCAAAATTAAATATACAGACTAGAATGTAATAATTATGACTACAAAATACTTTTACAAATAGTTATCTACATTTTTTTTGATAATAGTATTATGAATTATGACAATAGATATAAGTATTCAATTAAACAGTATCTATTATCTGTCGACGTAAATGAGTATTTATCGCAAATACCGATTTTAATATTAGATATAAATGACGATTTATGATGAATAAGCAAAAATGACACCTTCCACCACCTTCATAAACTAGTACTTATAGACTCATATACTTTCCTTAATTGGAAATAAGCGCTCTACATATAGTATGTAGAGATTCATTTTATTTACAGTAGGGTTTACCAGCACTTCTCAAATAAGATTCAAACTATTACTCAATAAAAGCATTTATACAAAGGATATTTAAATAAAATGTAGATTCTAATCAACATACGTAGTATAGAGATGGGATGAAGGACGCGTAGATTAATTAATTTGTATGAGCGGCACACTAGGCAGTTAATCATCACGCCTTGTTCCGCTAATTGAAAATATTGGGTGTCGGGATCTCGTTCAAATAAATATAGTCTTTTACGACTGTACATTAGAGTACTTTATTTATAAACAATACAAAATATTGCTATAACTTTCGTAGGGCGGACTACAAATAATTCTTACTGCTCATACAGCTCTCCCGTTGGATCAAAAGTTTGTAGGGGCGTTAGAAGACCCATCTTCTACGTCTGCAATAATGTTAATTTAAGAGGTGGTAACATGCCCTCTGACTACTGGTATAACACGTAACAACGCACATGTAAAATAATATTTATTCAATATACAGTACCGATTAGGTGCGAACTCACACTTGCTTTTATTAGAGGGATATTTAAAAAGTATCTGGCCAAACAATCTCGTAAAAATTTCTTCATGTCAATGAACTTTTATTTTGTTTTCCATTTGCACGGTTTCGTGCCAGTCGATGAAAATTGTTGAATGAATTACGCTGCCATAGAGTTCAGGACAGCTTTAGAAGTTCCAATTTCACACTTTATCTGTTGACCGATTGATTAGATGGCAAGACTCCAAATTAACCGTGTCTCACGTAGGAGTATATTTTAATTGATAGTTTAATAATGTTCGGGTTTCTTAAAATATTTGATTCTGTTTAATGTAAGGTACGGCAATGTGTACGTGCTCAGTTGCATATTTCACATTCAATGAATGTAAATAAACTATTATTGTCCGGTGATTCTATTATTATTTTATCGATATGATATTTCATGTGGAAATAGGTATTATTTAATACGGGTAAAGGATTTGTGTTGACGTTTTAAAAACCTATATATAAAAGTTCTCAAAACTGATTTATGTAGGTAATGAATTTCGAATCCATGTATATGATACATTCTTTCATGAAAGGTCTTTCTTTTGAAAAATGCTGATGTAATTAACTATGAAATATATGAATCACTTGTAGACAATGTGAAATCCGCAACATTTGTACTATTTTGACGACTGACTTTGCAAATACTTTAATCTCTATGATAGTGAGATTGTGACGTCATACAAAAGTAAACTATTTAACTGACTCACAGTAAGATAAAGCACGTGAAAATCCCGTTATGTTAAATTCAGATATATTCTGTATCGTTTAGAGGAAATAAAGAATGTTTAGAGAGGAAAATCTTGGTAAGGATATTAAGTTAAAACTGACGCGACAGCAATTTCACGGTCCATGATTTCTTTGTGTAAATATTGGATAGGATATATGTATAAGAATATGAGTAACCGAATTCTAAGTCTTTTCCTGAATCATAACATTCAGGTAAATGTAAAATTTATTGCGCTGGTATAATAAATAAGAAGGGTAATAAATAATAATATTAATGAAAACTTTTGGTTCAATGACGATGTTTCCTATAATCAAAAATGTGCTGTTACATATTACTTCCTACATTTTCTGTATTGGTTAGCTATGTATGTAGTTAAAACGAATGTCCGTTTAATTTCTCATTTTGCTACGACGCGAAAAACTAATGTGTATCACGATTAGGTTTAAATACGTGACATAAAACCAAACAATCCAATATAAACACTCTATTTTTATACTTACAATCATTTTGCACTACACGCAACTAATAGATCTACATTAAGACGAAATTAAAAGTAAGTAACAATGAAAACACAAAAGCATTTCGTCCAAATATCTTTAAAGTGACAGCAAATTACTTTTATCTCTGCAACGTAGCAGTAAGGTTCAATTTCCTAAAGTGCTGTTTCTCTGACGTGCGGTTTACTGTACTCTGCTTTTTCTAAACACACCGGAGTCAAAACATTTTAGTTCTTTGATGATGGATGTTACTTCTCAATATCAAAAAATGTTAAACAAAGTCACCCATGAACCTTGACATGATTTAACAGAGAAAAAGATTACTTGCTAAATTAACAATATGTTTTTCATCTATGATTATATTTAATGGAAAATTATGACGTAAACCATTTCTTACTGCTAACTGCTCACGATCACGCGAGATTTAATAGTTACGGCAAGACAATTATGAAAAAGTAATTATACAACTTTTTATTTTAAGCCAATGCTATTAGGTTGATTTTTGGGTAAAAGAGTTTTATGTATTTAGTTTTGATTTATCACTATCTAAACGGCGGAAGTGCTAATATCTGCAATAACTCCTCAACTTACTTTATAAATGCATATTACATTGTAAAAATTAGGGACAAAGAGGAGAAATAAACACCATCGCATACTTGATAGCCTTATCTTGTGAAAATAATTAGTACCAATACAGGACCATAATTAAAAAAGGCTTACCAATTGTCAAAAAGGCGCAACTGTCAAGGCTTTTTAACTTTCCTAGTACACTCAACCGCAAATCATTCATAACAACAACATACGAATCTGAGCTTTATTGCTTTTTACTTTAAGCTTTTTTCATGGCCAAATGTAACACCTGTCATGCGTTTCACTGTATATTACGTATGATAAATGCTTGCATTTCGCGATAATAATTTAAAGGCCAGCCATATTTCCGACGGAATAACTCACGTATGCAATCAGTCACGACCCTTACTTGAAGTTTAATGATATTTAATTTTAATGGTTACTATAAATATGGTAGTCTCAAGAACTTCTTAATCTGATAATATGCAGTTATTTCATTAAGTTAATTAAACAATTTTTGTTAATATATTGAGCTTCCGTCTTGAGATTATACAATGTAATATTTTGAAATTTATATACTGTTCTGCTAACAAATCTTTTATAGATGATATTTTAAAATAAATAATGCGGTATTCATCGTACACTATTTTTCCTCGATGCGGCCAATGAACTAATTAGCAAGGATATCGAGATAGTACCTGTTCGGTAATCGTAATGAGGTCTCGTAATCAAAATCATAATTGACAAATGGCCCTCAGCGACACCTACAAACAAAAGTTAAGGTCTCCATTATAACATGATCCCTTGACATATGCACTGTTAACCAAAAAGGTTAAGTATTCCCATTAATAACACTCTTTAATCTTTTCAGACGGAGCCGCAGACCGGGCTCGGTTGGCGACAAGCGATTTTGAACCTTAGAGCTTACAAAATGGGGTCTTCAATGAGGTTAAGATGAGCTGTCTTAAGGAACAGGCAGTCGTTTACGTTTGCGTCACTTAAAACAAAGAAGGTGAGAAATAATTTGGATAATTATAATTATATTAAGACCGTAATAATAATCATATTGAATTTTGGCATGAAATTGGCAGTCGCAATGATTATAAAGACCGAAAAGAGAACATAATATAAAATGTAAAAATCGTGTATGGTAAGGATACAGTAGTGTTACCATAATATATTTTAATTTCAAGTACCTGACATGCAACCTCATTTACTTGATTAAGGTCACAAACAAAATGTAACAATTACGTCGGCTGTTTTTGTTTGCGCACAAAATGTATAACAATCACTGAAACAGTAATTAATTTAGTAGACGTGTTGTTGTTTTTAGCCTAAATTTATAGTTTCTGAAGACAAGAAATATGGGCGATTAGTTTTTGCTTTTGACCTTTGGATGATTAAAAATGCTTAGTACCTAGGCATTAGACTTATTTAGGGCCTATTTTTCAATCGTCAGATAACTTTTATTCGACGAATATGTTTGACGATTTAATAGCTTTTGTATAGAAAATATGTCAAACGGCCATATTTATTATTCAGATAAAAGTTATCTGAAGATGGAAAAATCGGGCCTGTCCAATACATACCTATAGGTGATTAATAGACAAATCAAAAGTATATTTCCAACATACTATACACCTATACTTCACGTCAGTATCGAAACTATACGAAACTTTATCTCTTATGGAAAATTTAACTACCCTTTATCACAGGATTAAATACAAATCACGCTAATCGTTCTTCTGTAGGATAAATAAAAGAAACCGCCAATAGGTCGTAATTGATATTCTATATATTATTATTTGTACTACGCGTATCAAGGCTAGCTGATTTGATAAGGATAGGATTTATTTGTCTATATTTAGATAAATAATTAAAACTACAATATGCCACGTGTATATCAATGAATATCGTATCTACAAATGGTATTTTACAGAATAACTGTTTAGTTTCTACCCCAACTGGACTCCGCAGGGGTCGAGAGTCGAACCAGTTATATCAAATGATTATGAATTCTCCACACAAACATTTCTTTAACAATCCATCTGTCCCCGATATCATAATCCTTCAAAGCATAATTTTTATTGAACTGCTAGGTTCTCCATATAATAATATTAGAGTCAAAGTATTAAAACAATTAAAGTCAAAAAACATCTTTAGACAAACGTAACATTAGGTACATTATGAGTACATTTTCACGGCAATTTTACTCAGAATTTTACGCAATCAGAGTTGATAGTGCATATTATATCGGTAATAGCGTTGAGTGTTCGGTTGTCGAAGTTATCAGATGTGATATGCCGTGTCAATACGAGACGATAACAAGTTTCGCGGATAGATCATAGGAATTTCAGCTTATAATTATAGTTGTGGGTCTAGGTGAGATCTGTGTATTAGTTATAATTTGTTGTGGAACAAGTCACGTGCCGAATTTCTAGTGGATACCAGTACGCATTCTCTGTCCAAAATATATTTGCTAATAAGGTTTTTTTTTTATGAAAGCTATTAGTCAATGCATCTATAGGAATCACTCGTTCTATACCGATGATTGATAAATTTCAATATTTGATGAAGTCTTTTTTTTTGCTTACAGATGGTTCTACCTCACCGCGTTCCCACCTTAGCTACGCTTATACTCATTTTACTACTACAATCATCAACAGAAGCAAAGAAATCAAAGAGAAAAGTAATTTGTCCAATAGGTTTTCAAGTAGCCTATTCTAATATCAAAGGCGAGCCAATATGCTATCGCATAAAAGGCCCAGAGAAAATATCAGACAAATATGTCAGCTGCACAGGCAACTTATACACTGCGAGTTTATATAACAGCCTTAATTTGACCAAGTCTGAATTAGTATTATGGACAGATTACAGGTCCGCGTACCCTGGGGGACCCTTCATTGATAATTCATTTACTAAATCAACAGGCTCCCTTTTAGAGTCTACTTTTGAGGTAGATAACATACTAGAAAGCATAGATGATGAACTGTGCGTAGTTATAGATCCTGTAACTAATTTTACTACAACAGGATGTGACGAAGAGTACTATAGGTACTGCTTAGTAGAGCCATACGCTGATGAAGATTCTATGTCTAGAGAAGGTTGTGAGGATCTCAAGGGTTCTTGGAGGTTTTGGTCTCCAAGAGCAACCTGCTTGTCTCCGGCAACAGCTGTCGGGGGAGGCGCAGTTAGAGCGACTTGGTTCCAGTCAAAAGAAATATGTGACAAGCGAGGGGGGACCGTATTGTACAATGGCTGGAGATATTCTAACAATCCTTTGCTCCACATCTCCGGATCTTTTCCCATATATCCTCTGGGCATAACGTACGACCCTCAACGTCACAGCCACATTGTGAATGAGGATAGCGCTACGGTGAGTTACGTTTCGTTTTAATAATGTTTAGTTTATGTCTATCAACGGTTTGTTTTCTTAAGTCAAACTCAAAGTCATTCTGTAAATGCATTCCTAAATATTTTCGAGAAAAATATTGTGCTAAAAATAAGTGTTGTAAAAGGTACGAGAATTTTAATAGAAGGTAGGTTTCTCCTGCCAAATCTTTCAATAGCATTGTAATAATGTCTATACTCACTGTGCTCTTTACTACACTTTGGAATGGTCACGATGCAAGCTTAAATCGTCAATGTGCACCGGAGCACTTCCACAAATAATACATTTTCACCGTTCATTTAGATTTTTTAACAAAATATGAATCAGACTCCACCAGTTATTATCATACCAAATGCTTCAGTTCTAGAATGTTTTGTTTTTAATAGCTATTGGACTGTGGTGGGTGGTTCCCACTTGTGTCGCCTTCAACCACTCTGAGCCCGTTTGAGCTCGAAACATGGGGCTGTTGTAGATATCATCCGACGGATCAAGAATATTTTAGAACGACTCCTGAGCCCGAATTCATAGATGTTTGGGTGTTGGTGGGACTTTTCACAAAATTATTTCGGGCTGTAAATGATTTTGCATGATTAATGAATGAAAAATTGATGAAATGTATATTGCTTCACCTAAACCATATTATAAATAATATGATTGTGTAAATATTACGGAATGCGCTAGAAAAGCTTGTCCTCTAATGACTATATTAGCAAGCCCAATAAAATCAAAATATGATCAAAATTAATTAAATAAAATATGCAAAGAATCAGTCTGGTTTTCTAGATCAAGTGCTATTTGAATTCATTGGGTTTTTAGTATGTAATGATTTGAATGCCGCCTAACCATGTGTTGCCTGTCATTTATTAACCGCAAGTTTTATGTTTAGTGTGAGTCGCGAACTGAATTTCATAGATATTTTATCTTTTAGGCACCTCCTGCGGAATGGGGCTTGGGTGAGAACCTGGGGTTGGCAAGTGGTAACGAGACTTCTTATGGTGCCGTTCGAAATGGCCTGTGGGATTTGGTCAACAGTTCCTATTTATTTTTTGATATTATTTGCGAGAAAAATGTCGAATTGAAAAAAGTTGATCTAGTCGTTAGTGCTGACGAGTAAGTACAATTTTCTGTTAAATTATTGGCAAGGTTTTGATCAGCAAATATATACTAATTTGTGAATTTATTGTTTCAGACAAAACAAGTTAATTCTGACTGTCAGTGAAAATGTTGATGGAGACAACATTCAGTGTTTCACTGACTCCGAAACATTTTATCCGACGCCTGTTAAAATCAGCTTCGATGACATCCACAACAAGTTGCTGACCTTCGTCCTCAAGCCGATTGCTGACGGATTTTATTGGTGTGTCCACACAGATTCCAAGCGATACCTTGTCTCAGAATCCAACAAAGCCCTCTGGGTCAGAGAAGAACAATCCCTCCGATACAATTTCGCCGTCAAAATGTACCTCGACAAGGAATACAGATTCGACAATTTAGAAAGACTGAAGAAAATTTGGGAGAAAAAACTAAAAGAATACATATTTTATTCAACAAACTATTATAAGATTAATGGAGGTATCGAACAGACGCAAGATCCAAAAACATTTGAAGATGTTTTGAAGGACTTCAAGTTAGTGCACCCGGACTTGAACCCGCGGGAGAAGGACATCATTTATGGGATGAAGTTTAAAAAAGTGTTCTTGGACGCGAGGACAGTGCTGGTTCACTTGCAGCTGAACCCGAGAATGACGCCCGTACAGCCGGGCACCTGGGACGGCATCAAGATAGAATACATGAAGCCGGTGTATTTTTGTACAGCTGATAAACACGAGTTTGGTAAGTAATGTATTTTTTGATAGGTGAACATAACAGGTGTGATGCATTCACATTAGAATTCTCGCCTTGACATTAACAAATGCTTTCTAGAATATACCTATCATTGTCAATAACATGTCTGTTAAGAGATATAAACAGTTGCATTTATTTTGGGTTTAAGACGTGTATATGATGCGGATACCTTTTAAGAAAATTCCCGTATATTTTTTTATCTTGTGTTTTCTTTGCCTCAGGTCTTAAATGGTTAATAATTGTTTGGATCTGTCAAATCAGCCGAGGCCTTAGTCATGTAATTAGGCCCATTTGTCCTCAAGAGCAGAGGTTAAACACTAACAGACGGTCATGGCTTCTGTAATTGTTATGTGCTATTACTGCGTTATCTAGATGCGTTACATATTACAATATAAAGAGCTCGTCATGATATACTTGTTATCTACTACGCAGGTACATACAGACGTTGAAAAACGTCCTTAAATGCTGTTCAGTTAAGGAGATTTTTATTCTAATTTATCTTGTGATCTAGGTGTCCATCTTACCTTGTTACATTGAATGTAATGTGTTTCAATTTCACAACTGATTGTTAACTCATCAATTAAGTATAATATCATTCATTGTTGACGACAGAATTATTGTAAATTATAATTCTTTTATCTCCACATTGTGTTGTTGAAATTAAAATCTTATAATTGCGGTAACTTTTAAAGATGTAATAGATAACATTATATGCCATTGTTGAATATATTTACATGTCAGTTTGAATAGGTATCTGGTAGCTTCAAATTCAAAGCAACGATGAAAGACAATCTTCTCTCAATTTATTCTTAGAAAACCCAAAGCTTTAGCGTGAATACCATGCTTTCTTTCCTATTGCAGTAACAAACAACTAGAATACAAGTATTTCAATTTCCTTATAGTTGATCTAGTCAAAGTGAAGTGTCAAATCCACAAGTGCGTGGGTAACTTCAACGATGGCGTGCAAGTGGTAACGACTAGTGACGAAGACTGCAGCAAGACAACTGAGACCTTAATATTCGTGGAGAATGAAGTGACGTCGGCAGCACCCACTACAGTCACTTCTGTTCGGTTGGGACCGAGGCCCGAAGTACCGGTGAGATTATTTATATTCTCTATAGTACTTATATTAGCATTAGGTAATTCTTCTTTGGTAGGTAAGTCAATTTTTGTTGTTAGTTGTTCGTTATTGATTTCTTCATTACTACAAATAAATGCATGATTACCTAATTAACTGCTGATTACAGGTAGCCCGGTTTTTGAAAGGGTGATGTCTTTAATCTGTTTACAATTTTAATCATGTGATTGGTTGATCAAAATACTAACAACCAATTACAGGACATGTAGACTTGCAATCTACTTTTTTTATACAATAAAACCTTTTCACAATCGGAGTTTGTCTATCTGTATGTAATATTATCATCAATCACTGCCTAAACAGAGCAGCAATTACGTTCCCAAACCGTTCGCTTATCAAAACCACACATAATCATATCCGGTGATATGACACGATCAATAGATTGACTGGCTAATCAAAATTAATGTGAACTCATCTTATCATCATGAAACATGCACAAAACAACGGATTCTCCATAATGATGTACTATAAAAAATCATGCACAAAACTCATTCATCCTAGCACCGAATAACAAACTAACAATTTTAGATATTCGAGTTACTGCAACGGGATAGCGAAAGTTCTGATGAAGACTTCACAACACTATCAACTGAACCTGGGACTACTGTCAACATGACTTCAACTGGATCAACTCAACAATCGTCTTACTGGCCGAAGCCCACAACAACCTCTACGGCATTATATACCACAGATACAGTTACAACGGTAACAACACCACCTGACCAACCGACTACAGTATCGATGACGACTCCAGCTGTAAGTTCCTTTATTGACTAGGGTGATCTTAATATTGGTCTTTTAAAGCCTAGGTATTTAAGGTCTTTGTATGGATTCGGTCTAGAGTTAAAACTCGAAGCATGCAAAAATTTAAGGTTTTTTGTAGGTTTTGTTCTCCACTCGAATTGTGATCCATTTTGATGAGAAACAAACGAAACAATAAGATTAATTTCAATTCCCAAATATGTTTTCATACTTTAAATGTATGACGCTAATTTTAGACTTATTTCTTGAAGTTAAAAAAACCTCTTCACACAAAAATATATTTATTGTCGGCTTAGGACGTTAGTATGTAAGCACAATTTTCAAAATGCTCAATAGAGAAGACTTGATATAACTCGAAAAAAGGTGATGTTAATTAACGACTTATTTATCATCTAATACCATCATTGCATGTTTAGCTTTGCACGAAATGTATTGCATGAAAAATTTTAATATATAACTTTTGTATGTTGTAACCAACAGAAGAAGAACACGATCTATTTTATTATAAAAATGACAGAAAATAGTGGTGGAGTTATTTAGTTCAATTTAAGTGTAAAACTAATAAGTACTGTTCAATACTTTCAGCCTGAAGATCAGCTGCAACAAGTGTTGGAAGATTTAGAGAACTTGATCAACAATGGATCAGCGCCAGTATTACTAGAAGATATCAGTACTGCGTTCGACCAGGTTAGCAGTCGCTGATAAATCTAATCTCTCCGAGTCCAAATGGAATTATTTACTTTTGTACTTAGAGTCATACTTAATAATAGTTTTCATCTACTAGGTTTTTAGTTCCACTTAGGTGTTGTGCGCTATGGACTACATAAACCTTCGAGCGATGCTTGCAATGTTTTTATCCCAATCATCAGAAATCGTCCTCATGTCAGTTTTACATCTATAATGTTTCAGTATAGTAGATAGTGTTTTTAAGATCTTTTTTTATGACGAACTCGAAAATGCCTTGAGGAAAAAATACTTAAAATAAAACCTTTGGAGTTCCTTATCAAGAATTAATTTTCCATTTCAGGTCGATGGATTGCTAGAAGAAAACTTGGATCTCAACATTCCGGGGCAATTGCTTCACTTGCTCGACGGCATTGGGTCCAGGTTGGAACTTGGGGGTTCCGAGAATGCCACCACTATAAGAAATAATATAGCTCTGCTGGTCTCTGATGCGGTACCAGAAATGCCTGTGAAAGGACTCCGGATAGCTGCAAGAGATAATGATTCCTTCTATGAAGGTGCCTTTGAAATATTAAGAGGTACATCTTTTTGTATTTGTTATAATATTCTACAAGTTTTACTCAGCGATCTTGTCTCAAACTAAGCAAATTTTAGGTAAATTAAATATTATTTTGATAAATTACACCCCCGAACTCGGGTAGAGCACACATGGCCGCTGAACACTAGACTAACAAGCCAATCATCGTGTTCTTTGTATTTATCCCAAGACACCGCAGACATTTAATGATATTTCCATAATTGAGAAAAAGTTGATAGGATATAGTTTGAGAAAATTAAAACTTGAATGTTTGTGGAACCCGATGTAAATATTTAATTCTATAAAGTTGGAGACGTTTTTATTTAATCAAAAAATAATGATCTAGATGCCCATAGTGAGTAAGTGCAGCGATCAATAGTCAATTGTTCTATGGGAAGAGACTTATGCTTACCAAACTGATACCTTAAAGGCTGGTACTATAATTATTCACAAATTTCGAACTAAATGTTTCTCACGCTCGGTCCAGTACCAATTATATAGCACATGTTAATTCTGATTTAAATTAGTTCCACGATGCGATCATGCATGTGCATGAATTAAATAGACCATTGTTTTAAACTATTGGTAGTATCCTTGAATTATTGTCTGTTAACACCCCACTGAAAATAGTATATTTTATTTTATCTATCTATGTTAAAAAAACAACGACTCCTGCGCTTAGGTATTCAATCCTTGTGTCGCTAGGTGTTTCACAAACATTTAACTCCTTTTACACAAAGACATTCAGACTTTGAACAAGCATTCGGAGATCACCCAAATGCTTGTGGGTAGGTTGACAAGTAATTTAGCGACCTCAAATAATTGGAATCAGGACAAAGAGAGATAATGATAATGATGACTGATGCATCACAGATCTTATTTCTAGAAAATGTAATCAAAATCTTAGCTTTATCATTGCATAATACACACAGACTATCGTCTGACCCATTTCTTATTGTGACACCATTATGTCATTTTCCAAAGCGACTCAAATCTGACATGAATGGCATTATCATCGATGTTATCAGATGGTGCGCAGCATAAGATTTCTGCTCACGTATAACTGCTATTGTTTTGCAGTGTAAAGAGAAAACGGGGAATGTCCAGACCTTGAGTCAAGCAGACAATGTTTTTTATAGAATTGAAGATAGTGTTATACACATGGATAATGATATATTTTGATGTAGGTACCGATTGTGTAGAGAAACATTAAATTTCCTCAATAAAGTTTAATGCTATTTTTCTATTTCACATTAGTCTAATTTCTGTGCTTTATTATTCAGTTAGTTTAAGTTACTTAATGATCTACCCAAGAATAGAAAAATGTGTATAATAAAACTAAAACAATACGACAAAAAATACCGATTGGATATTTTTGCTAGACATTGTACCAAATTATATAGGTATTTAACATGTTTATTACCAAATAAGGATTAAATTCCTTATTGTGGTAGTCATTTTTATTACAAAAAATATATTTTTACCAAATAATAAATAAAAAACTCACATGATTCTATACCGCGTTCATCAGAAACACCGTCTTTGTATGCCTATTACTACGAGTACAAGATCCAAAACTTCTTCACTCATTGCAGAAGAGTTCGACTCGTCCCAGCTGTCCTCTGACAGCAACGAGGCGGTGGTCCAGCTCCCGAACTCTGTGGCGACCTCCTCCCGCCGCATCAGCTTCGTGGTGTTCAGGAACGACCGCGCCTTCCTCAGCAAGGACTCGGCGGGAGACTCCGTCGTCAATAGCAGAGTGCTCAGTGTTAATGTCGAGAATGTTACGCTGTTTGAAACGGGAGAGGTGAGGTGTTGTTCGTGGAGTTTTATTCTTTTTTTAACGTGGATGTCTAAAAATAGGGAGCACTTTTATCTGAAAGTGGTAGTTAAATTCATAAAAAAGGGTGCGCGTAACGAACTTCTGTTCCATTGTCGCCCAGTTACCTCTTATTTGCACCTTAAGAAGTTTTACTTCAAAAATATCTATTTTGTTATATTTTTGGCTATATTTTTTCTTAATAAGTTACATAACTTTTGTCTCCATCAAAGTTTAGTTACGTTTCTTATTCATCATTTCCATTTCCAGTCGGTGGACATCCACTTCAGCTCTCTGTCAGGTGACCCCGCCCGTAACGAGAGCCGCGCCTGTGCCTTCTGGCAGTTCGTGGAGGGCGGGCTCGGCTACTGGTCGCAGGAGGGCTGCACCTTCATCAGGGCCACCAAGCCAGGTATGCTGGACACCTGCCGCTGCAACCACCTCACACACTTCGCCGAGATCCTCGTCCCGAAGGCCGTCTTCTCCGAACGAAACGAAGCAGTTCTCGAACTACTCACCATTATAGGCTGCTTTCTATCCATATTCGGTCTCACTATGATAGGCCTCACTGCCGCCCTCTTCAGATCCTGGCGACGAGACTTCAGCAACAAGATATGGCTGCAGCTGTGCATCGCCATTCTGTTGGTCATTGTGTCCTTCATAGTAATTATTTTTGCTCAGTTCGACAACTACGACATTCCGTGCATGTTGGTAGGAGTGTTGTTACATTATTCGGTGCTGGCGTCCTTCTGCTGGATGTTGGTGGCCGCCGTGTTGTCCTACAGGCGGCTGGTCATGGTGTTCACTCGCGATGCCTCGCACAAGCTGTTGCGGGCATCTGCCTTCTCCTGGGGAGCTCCTTGTGCAGTAGTCGGTATCCTCCTTTCAGTCGCCCCGCACTCTTACGCGGGACGTTTCGAAGAGAAAACCCCGACGGGAGCTTTCTGCTATCCTTCAGGCCTCGCTCTCTGGCTGGCCGTGTTCGCGCCCATCGCGGCCATGCTGCTCGCAAACTGGACGCTATTCATCCTGATAGTGCGCTCCGTGTTTGCTTCTAGAAGGATCCAGAGGCACGGCGACACCAACGAGGCGATGCGCTGTGCCTCTGTGAGCTGCTTACTTGTCTTCTTGTTTGGTTTGCCGTGGTTATTCGGTTTGTTCGCGTACAACATTGTGTTAGCGTATCTCTTTACGTTGACGGCAACTTTCCAAGGATTCGTGTTGTTTATATTCTTTGTGGTTGGGAATAAGAAGACGCGCGATCTGTGGTTGAATAAGTTGAAGATCAAGCAGACGCGTAAGGTTCCTGTGACGTCATCCACGTTCACGAACAGGAGTACAGGTCCAGGGTGGAGGGGGGGCGCGGCGCAGACCTCGGTAGAGGCTAAAGTGTCGAAGCCGAGGTCCTTGACCTCACCGGATGACTCCCGCTTCTCCTGACCCCCGAGGGTCCGGGCCTTCGTCAGCTCTCTCCAAGGGCCCGCTCTGAACATCCCTTCCCAAACGAAATACTAATATCCATGGGATACAGTGGTGTATCGAGCATCTCTGAACACGAATGCATTTACATTCCAGATGTTTTCATTTTGCCAACGATGTTAATCCTGTGGAGTCATAGTTCCTTTTCGGTTGTTAGTATACTACATTTCTATTTGCATAGAAGGTGGCAGTGACGAATTTTTTTTATAGGATATAGGGCAGCCTATTTTCAATCAGTGATTCATACGAAAGATTGAGGTGAAATTGATGACATGCGTCTTACAAGATATGCATTGCTAAATGGAGCTAAAGTTTTAAATATAAAATCAATATTTAAATAATATGTATAAATAGTTCAAGGCTTTTAGATTGTAGAAATTGTAAATATAAACATATTTTGACTGTAGGTACCAAAGATATATTTATATATTTATTATTGTATGTTTAATAGAAAAATAACATGAGAAGTAATACTTGAAATAATATGGAAAAGTTAGGCTATACATGAGATATAAATCGCCAGATATTTTTCCAAAATATCGTGTTAATATAAGATAAATCTGGCGATAATATATCTTGGATAGTCTGTTTCAAATGTCTTTCTAGTCTATGTCTGTAAACGCGTATTTTGTGAAAAAGTAGAGAAACTTTATGTTAGTATTGAAAATGAAATTAATTGTTATTTTGAATATTAGCTTATGCATAGAAAAAAAACGCAGAGGTAAGCATCAAAGAGAGTTACCAAATAATTAATTTAAAACTAAATTAGTTTGATATTTAATTTAGATAATTACATTGACTATAATTCGATAGAAAATAAACAACAAATATTTTTGTAACTTTTTTAATATACCCATTACAATATTTCTATGTAAAACATTCAATTTTGGCGCTTTTCTGTCGAATTATTAACATGTATCAACGAGCTATTAGAATTTATAGAAACGATCATTTGAATCAAGTTAGAGAATAGCCACTGTGGCGCCTCTGGCGGACTTTTGAGGAACTCAAATAGTTCTTTACAATTCCGCTAGAGGCGCTGCATGTATAGTAAATCTAAATATTCAGCATAACTCTATTGGCGTGGACTGAATGGGTTTCTATAATTTGATTTAAATAGTTTTAGATTAGAATTTACCAAATATAAATTGAAATTACACTTCCAAGTATTAAATTATACAGTAAAGTATATTGTAAATGTTTCTAGAATATATTAAGATAGCTACCAACTGAGGAGTATCAATGTCATAATTTCGTGAACATCATATTATAATATAAAACTATTGACAAGATAACACGCGGGCTTAATAAAGACCGCTTGATATTGTTATTCTATTTTAAAAATAAACTGTGACACTTGACTAACCAATGATACACCTCAATGAGCAAGCCTTACGAAAGGTAGTTTGGGATTAGAATAGCTATCAAATGTATTACTGTAAATATTAATTTTAGTGACTTGTATATAATATAAAGAACAAAATGCTTTAGTTTAAAGACCAGGACATGTTATTATACACCTGCCTTAATACAAGAATCATTGATTTATTTTGACAACGGTTAACGTTGCTCCAATGTACGGTAATGTCAGAAGATACCCTACTATTCACTAATAATAATAAAAAACGGGTAAAGAAATACGAAAAACAAACTTGCAAATCAGATAAATAAAATAGAAAAAAAAAATGGAGATATTTTGAAATGTACTATTACATTTGATTGTACTTTACGTTGTTAAACCGCGTCGTTTAACAATTTTGTATGTTGTTTTGCCGGTACCAGAAATACATCATCAGTGAAGTAAAAAAAACAATTTTCACAATAGAAACGTTAGATATCACATTTTGGAAATATCACCATAAGAACAAAAATATTTGATTTTTGGAATTCATAACTTTGCCATTTGCATATTCTAACACGTGACTGAAAATTCAAATTCAAATTGCTTAAAAGCGTATCGTTCAAAAGAGAAAATAAATACCCACAATAAACAAAATCACAAATTGAACTCTTAAAGATGGTTTCTTCGAATATAGCACATTTCTTCCGGTCATAAGGTAGAGATAAAGTGGTACTTCTACATACGCAGCGCATGCAACGTATTGTCATATGAATACTGTTTTTTTTTATAATAAAACTGCAACAGTACTGACACTTTTGAGTTGAGATTTACAATCACGCCATTCATTTTTTGGAATTAAAGTCTGTAATAGTTGCGTACATGTGTAATATGAATTTCTTGTTGCTACGCTGAAATATAATGTAATAGGGATGATGACTGGGTATAAAAAGACAAAATCTCATTAGTCCCTCAGTTAGATAATTGAAAAGTATGAGATAAGTATTTTTTCCTTTTTCAGCAAAACTAGAATTGGCAAAGATTTACTGCTTTAAAGTTTAGGAGAGGGGGCTTGTGACGTAACGATATGGTAAAATTTATACGCGTCACGCGTAAGTTTCATTCACACGTAATTTGGTCAATTTATGTTTGCGGGACAAATTAAAAAATACGTATCCATTATTATACAAAAAACTACAAAACAATCATCTTCCCTATTGTATCAGCTATTGGTCCTTGGTTTGTATCAGCAATTGAATATTTAAATATAAATAATAAAATGATATCCTCCGAAGGCCTCAAACATGCACGTCCTGGTTATGCGTAGCAGTCCCTTTACAAACTAAGCTAAGTCTCTGAACAACAATTTTATTTCGTTCACTGTATCATAAGACCTGTGAATAGAGTCTGCGCTGTCTTACAGTATAGTCGTTTATTGCTCTAATTATTTAATCCTTATTAACACAGCTTTTTTAAATAAATACTTGATTTGATTTAAACAAGAACAAGCATGATAGAGGATAACGCTGTGGACATGAACGCTGTAGCATACGCCTCGTATAGAAGACCAGTTTGTCTCAACCTTTATTGTTATTTTTTATAAATAATATTTATTATCACAGAGGCATTTACTATATTATGAAATATTTAATAAATTATTTTAAGATATTCACGTTGTTTTATTTTTTTCAAACATCTGCTGTTATATTTCCCGCTTTTAACAAAGAGCGGTTTTAAAAAAGAATCAAATGTTCGGTGAAGTACTTCGTACCTTCTCCTACTCTTGGCTGTATCGAACTACAATGATACTAAATTACGATAAATAAATTTAACTGATATAAGACATCAGATACTGCTTTTTACATTTCTGTACGTAGGTAGGTATTGATTGTTTACAACCTTCTCGACTCTTACATAAGAAAATAAACTCACATCATATGCTCGGATGGATCTCGTGAAATCGATACTCCAACTTATTGCCACTCGGCTGGCTATCTGGGACCTTCATGATATATTTAATATGCATCCTTTGCGGTCTCGCCACTCTCGGCCGCCAATCAACACGGAGGCTACGTATGCATAAATAGATCGTTGCCATGGTAACGCCCCGTTCGCTTAATAAACACGCTTCGCTTGATGTCGCCATGACAATGACTTTCATTCCATAATTGACAGCCGACGTGATAACACAAAATGTTCTGGGGTATCAGTCCAGCTATTGATTTGCAAGAAGTGTATTTGAAATACGGCGACAAGAATGCCTACGAACTCAACTTCCTCGTCATCGGAGGCTGCGACGGCCGCCACCTCCTCAAGACGTTGGCGCAAGCGTACCGCCACGAGCGACGGTACATGAACCTGTTTGTGGTCGACGGGTGCCCCGAGGTGATAGCGCGACAACTTCTCTTGACCTCCCTTGCATTAGAGAAGACAACGAGATGTGGTCTCTTAGAAAAAACTCGACGCTACTTGGAAGTTTACGGAAATTTGTTGCTACGTCCTTCCACATCGAGGTATTTAATCGCCAAAGCTCGCCAATTAGTCGGCATGATTACCAACCCGGATTACATGAACTGTCTGCTGCCGTGCGTTTCAGTGGAACAGATGAAGTATCGTGAACGTGATTATATGGAGAATCTCTTGAATTTCTGGACAACGGGCAATACTAACCAGTTCAATGCTTGTGAGCTTTGGGAACATCGCCTGAGACACAGTCTGGGAATGAGATATGACTGCAGGATGGGAGTGTTCGACTGGGATTATCATATGCGTATGAAGGAGATCGGAAGCCAGATATGTTATCCGGAATACAAACACTTTCGGGAACACGGCGTAGCGTTCACGTGGCTGGAGACCGAAGTGTGCCGCCCAAATGTAAGTCTCGCAGCTGGAGTTTACAAGTGCGGTGACCGATATCTCCACAGAGGATATTTGGGTGATATAGTATCATCGCCCTACATAGGGTATGGTCTAAACTGCGAGGACCAAGATATGTTGAAGTTATCACATGGTGTCAACCACAAACGCGCGACGGATATCGCGGAAAGGAATGTAATGAGGATGCTATATGAGCTAGAAAATCGTCAAGACTTCGATGCAAATGCATTGAATTTAGAAACGGAAAAGAATTTGGGTATGGTTGTGCTAGCTCAGATCGACGCTAAGATATCCGAGAGCGGGCCAGAAGCACCTTTACTGCTACGCGAGGATCGTGATACATATATTAATGTGGATTATGGTAAAGTGCATTTTTTGTCTCTGTCAGCGTTAGAGCATTATCCGCATAAGCCGCAGTTCCAGGGTCTGTTTCACGGTGTGTTTCTGGGCCACAACATGCTGGGCCGTGTGAAGCCGAGCGTGTGGTCGATGGCGCGCGATGACGCGGTGGTCTTCATGGAGTCCAGGAAGTACATGGTGGAGCAGAAGAGGGAGGATGTGAAGGCCTTCGGTGATCAGATACAGCAGGCCGCGACAGCCGCACAGTGTGAAAAGATTTCTACTTTCGATCCAGAGAAGGATGATTTTGCGAAGTTCTTGATTAAAAGACGAAGCGAGAGCTTCGATCTTTCTTAAGAAGTAATAATTAAATCTTAATTCAAGCTACATACATTATTCATTCACATTTATATTTATAATGGTCTTTGAACCGTAATTGTGAACTTAGTCTAGTCTTATTAAATAAATTATTCTCATTAAAATTTGCTTTCCATTTATCTATCTAATTATTTTTGTGAATTTTTTATTTGAACGGGGACATAGTTTCGGCCCCTTGTTTCAATGATAGCACTGTGTATACATCTCATTTATTTGCTTGATTTAGAAGAGTTATGTATGTACTTACCATGATTCGTTCTGTACTTACCATCCACATTGTATATTCCAAGTAAGTCATCATTTGGATCAGGTAGTCGTAATTCCGCAGCGGCTCTCCGGATTGTGTGTTTTCCTCAAAAAAGTCTATAAGACTTGAAAAAAAGCAGCTAATCTCAGTAAATAAGCCAGTACGCTTAATGTCTGATCAGGAGCATCTCATTTAGTGTTCTGCGGTAATTTCAATATGCAGTTATAACTCATGTTTAGATACTTCTGTGCTATAAGTACTTAATCCTTGTTGCACTGACATAGTGGAAACAAGAAAATGGGGGAATAAAGCAATAAAACAACTCTTAAAATTTGTGTTCATCTATTTTTTCATTAATAATATGTTACATTCATTTAGTAAATCATATAGCAAATATATTTACAAGGACAAAATCAAACGGAAAAATTACAACGTCTTAACGTTTTTTTTTCGTTTAAAATTCGTATTTTTATATTACATAATATCACTTAACGTTAACATTTCTAAGTCAGTAGTTCGGAAGTGGTGACCGGTTCCTACGAATCATCGCAACTTCGCGACTGAGGATACGATCATTCATTTTATTGAGCAGATCCCTCTTAGCAGGACTCATGCAAGTCCGTCATACATTAGTACAAAACATTCAATATTCAGTGTTCACGATTAATAACATTCGATACATACAATGCTATACTGCTGATTACTCGTCACTGTGCTATGCACTTATTTACTAAATAAGTACTTAGTTTACTGGTAGAATGGAAGTCTAATGAACGTAGGTGACGATGGGCGTCGAGTCCTCACACCGACCCGCACGGACGCGCTGTCGAAGGTCAAGTGTTCCACATTTTGACATTGGACAGCGCCGCGTGACCTCGCTGTGACGTCATAGCACAGTACGGTAAGCTATAACTCCCATAAATGAGTTACGAGAATTCGTATAAAGAACAGAGCACTACCGTGAGCAATGACGGTGTCCGGCGCCGTTCGCAATTGACGTGTAGCGGTACGCGGGCGCCTCCACAACGCGCTCGCGACGCCCACTGGCGGCGGCCGGCGCGGGCCTCACGGCGGGCAGCCCGCGCCCGCAGCCGCGCAGTCACAGAGTATTGCAATCACATCTACCCTGTACGTGTTCATAGTTCCTATTTAGACTTACTTAACTTTTAACGATTATCTATGAGAATAATTATGGAAACAGGGCGCGGAGCCTCACAGCGCCAGAGAACATCGTACCATTGTGACGCAACCATACGCGGCCGCTCCACTTTACTTTATTATTCATTATTTAACTGGTAAGTAAACTACAAGTTTATATCCGTGGCCGTGCCACCTAACCTAGCGTAAACGCGAATGAAACGATAACTTCCTAAATTGTCACAATAAAATAAACTTGAAAACTATAACATATTAACATACATCTTTCACCACAGTGTAATCGGCATAAATTCGTTTTAAGTCAATACAATAATAATAATAATAGATATTCTGATAAAATCGAAATAACTTTTATTCACATTTAAGTTTTAGAATATGTGTACGTTATGGGCTAGTTACATGAAATAATTAATCGGTGCACGGTGATACGAGATCGCTGATCAGGCTGGCAACACAAGTCGGAACACAACAGACAACAACAATGAACACATGACAAGTAAACACGGAGTCGTCGGTGTGTGCGGTAATGATCACGTTGGTGTTCGTATCGAGTGAGGATCGCGATCGTTACTTGCGGAACACGAAGCTGGGCGAATCGGAGAGAGAACAGTATGAAAGCGATTGATGTCGACCTCTCCGGGGACGGTTGCAGGCGCCCACCTCCTGACTGACGCGATGAGCGAACTCAGGCACAACTTACACTACAACCACCTGCTGAAATCATACGCTAGGACAAACATTGACGTCGTGACTCGACGTCGAGCTCGGCCCTCGCCTCTCCCGCTAACTTTGTGTTACATTAAAGCTTCGCTTATGAATTAGCTCAATTTGTTAATCGCCTATCTAATTTGCAAGCTACTTAGTTGAGCTTCGTTTGTCGGAAGGTGAACGTAATCGAGCTCGACGTGTCACAGGACCTCGGCACCGTACAACTTTACTTACTGGCTACGTCCATACATCGATGAGTTATACTTAAAGTTACTTTAGACATACAATCCGCCGCACCACCGTCAGGGTGGCGGCACTCGAACAGAGATAAGAGTTATAAAGCGTATCGATTTAATGAACGAATATAATTATAAAACACGTCAACGTAACAGATGTCACCCTCCGGCGGCGCGGCAGGCAACACTCCCTCCAATCGCGACTTACATTCGACGGTTACTCTAAATCGTTCAAATACTATATAGTTCAGTCATATCGTTTTATATAGTGCTTTTAATATGTACGTCATAGATCGATAATATTTACAAGTCACTGATTCGCTAACGATAACTACGTATTCACAAGCGGCGACGCGCCGGCCGCGGCCGACGCCGGCCCTACGTCCGACTCACTATACCTTTATTAGATTAACTACGCGTGAAAAGATTTATCGTGTTCCTTACTAACGGTTAAACTAGTCGGTAAAGTGATTACCCTAACAGTGCAAACAGAGCTCGATACATCGAATACTAGTAGGCTAGGACGTGCGGAGGCGCGAGGGGTCGCGGCGCGCGCGCTGCCGTCAGTGCGTGTACTCGGGGAAGGCGGCCGGCGGGGGCGCCGAGCTGGCCGAGCTGCTGGGCGACGGCAGGTAGCCGCGCGGCCCGCCCGCGCCCGCCGCGCCGCCCGCCATCACCGCCTCCTCACTCGCCCACCGGGCTAACTGTTGTTGAGCTTGAATAAATTCATCACTAGAAAATGATAGAGAAGAGGAACGGAGAGTCGAGGCGCGCCACGGCCGGCCAGCCGCGAGCCCGCCGCGGCGCCGGCACGCGGAGCGTGTGTCAGCAGTGTCAGGCGGAGACATGTAGCTAGCGTGAAATAGATACTTCTCCAACATTCATGAGAGTTTTATAGAGAAATGCCCATAATAGTCGAATGATCTCTCAGAAGCTATTTAAATTATTTCGTCTTTCGTTTAGATACAATTACCTACATGTTTTGCGTTAAACTACATACATAAAAACAAATCTCTTTAGTAACGTAGAAAAAAATCTAGGTGTTTTTAAGATATTGTAAGGATAAATTATGCTATTTCTGACTAGACTACACCCCAAGTATGTTATGACATACTGACCATGTACTATGATATATAAACATAATTGATGAATTATCTTCAACATTACCGCATCTATTTCACGCTAATAAGTAAAAATTGTATAGAGTGAGTATAGCCTACAAATTTTGAGACAGCGCCATTAATTATGGCGGGCCAAGTTAATGCCAATGATTGTAAGACTTAAAAGTGAAAGATAGATTCAAAAGTGATGCTCACCTCTCGCTGTCAGGAGCGTCTCGCAGACGTTCTGCGTCGGCAGTCTCATAGAGAGCGTCGTCGTCAGGGACGGCGCGGGCGTGCGCCGCGTGCGGCGAGTGCGCGGCGTGCGGCACGTGCGGCGCGTGCGGCACGTGCGGCGCGTGCGGCGGCAGCGGCGCGGCCGGCGGCGCCGCCCCGCCCGCGAACATGGCGCCGTGGTGCCGCCCCGAGCCGCGGAAGCGCGAGTAGCCGAAGCGCGTCTCCTCCTCACTGCCGCCGATACGCCCGCGGCAGCGGCTGGAATCACGACTACTATGGTATTAAGACATGCTCATATTGCAAAACAACATTTACGAATATGTTACGTGTGTTGCTTCCTGTGGCTGCACCATGCTCGTCCTACTTGGGGATCGAAACCACGACACGCCGCACACACTGCTATCCATGCTATTAAACTTGAATAAAAATGGCTTGAATTTTTTAAATTTGACTTGGAAACACGGTAAATAAGGTTTTAAAAAAGTTCAAATACATATAAGCTTGTGTAACTTACGAGGAAGACATCTCTCCTGGTTCGATCCTATAATGTCTATCAGCCTCGGGCTCGGACATTCTGATATCCTCGGAGCCAGAGGGGCTCATGTGCCGGCTCGAGTGGTGTTCGAGCTGGCGGATCAGGTCCTCCAGGTTTCTGATCCTGATGGGTCCACACTGTGGAGCCTCGTCCTCCTCGTCGTCAGCCCGCTGTCTGCGGAGCTCGGCCTCGTGGATCTTCTCGGCGGAGGGAGCTCTCTCGCGCTTGTACTCGTACTCCTGCAGCGCGCGCAGGTCCCCGGACCCTCCCGCCGCGCCGGCGCTGGCACGCTGGGCAGCGGCAGTCTTTAGTGCTACTATTATATTCTCATGGTATCCATTGAGGTCCTGAAATCACAGTCGGTATAATTTAGTAATAGAATAAGACGAAAACTAACAGCCAGTCTAACCAAGGGGTATCGTGTTGCCCAGGTAACTGGGTTGAGGAGGTCAGATAGGCAGTCGCTCCTCATAAAACACTGGTACTTAGCTGAATCCGGTTAGACTGGAAGCCGACCCCAACATACTTGGGAAAAGGCTAGGCCGACGATGAATAAGACATAAACTACCCTTAGTATTTTGCCGGCGAAAACAAACGCCTAATTAAATTTAACTCCACCTTAAACTTATATTCCATATCAGCCACTGCTCCAGCTTGTTCCTGGCCGTCGGACTGCGAGCCTGCCTCCAGCTGCTCTGACTGCGAGTCATCTCCCCACTTGTCTTTCCCGTCGACGGCGCCATATCCATGCTTCTTCAGGATGCCTTTCTCGGGTAGCTTCGCCATCGAGTTTTGAGCGACGTCAATAAAGGCTATGTCTTCTTCGCCTGGAATTTGCGACACGGTAAGTCAGAATTGTTAGAAAATTCTAAATCAATTTTTCAGGCAAAGGATTTATCTACTAATTTTGTGTTATCGTCTTTAATAATCTTGATTAGATTAGGCTGTATATTAGATGTTATTGGCTGGCCCATGTATATTGCTTGATTACTAAAGTATTTTAAGCTTTATGAAATGCGACTTACCTGAATGAGTAGGTTCATCTTCGCTGCCAGAGTGTACGCGTTTCATTTGTTTGTGGTCCCTGAAATTATAGATACCAATGTTAAGAAAACTGAACGTTATGAACAGCTTTTAGTTTCTGGAAAAGGCTTTCAAAATAAAACTACTCCTGTTTCGCACTCAACGAAGTATTTATTTTATTGGTGAATTTCTATCCGGAATCTTTATAACCACCCCATAAAAAAGTCCTGCTTCATTTTAATATGTTATTTAAAGACTTACGGATATCTGCTGGTGGCTCCAGCACCTGCCATGTGGTTCCCGTGCCTGAATATCACTCGTTGCGAGTCTCCACGGCTGTACAGACAAACATCATTCAGAATATACTTATGTACACTAAATTATAGGGATCGAAATGATTCTACGATTAAGAGCCATAAGTCTAACTTACGCGGGAGTTATGCCTAATTACTCTAGTAGAAAGTCATCACGAAATGTGTCACATGTGGGGATATGATGTACCATGATTTACAAGACAGTTTTAGGGTTACAATCTATTTTAAATGTAGTAAATATTTTAAAGTGCAGTGTGTCTAAGTAATACTAACAGTAGTAATTCTATAAAAACAATAGGAAATATAAAGCGTGTTAGTGTGAGTGCTGTCTCATGTTGTGAACACACAAATAAAAATAGCCAAGTCTGCTCAAGGATCTGCTATAGTCCAAAGCATTAGGGACTTAAGCTCGGTGTAATAAAAGCGAAAATCGTGTGAGCGAAATAATAGCGGTGCGTAGTCCAGTCCACGCGAAGCTATTGACATACCTTAAGAGATTTCTTTGAGTAGACGTGTTCCGATTAAAAGAGGAAAGAAAGTTTTAATTTGAGGATACACTTAGCGCAGCCATCCATTTTGTTATACTTGTACTCGTAATATCATAGCTTATACCAAGGATGCTTCACATAATACGTTTAAATGAGAAAAACTACGAATTATAGATGTATTTGTTATTTTCCCTGTTTTTTGACAAATGGATAACTGCGTGAATGGATAAAAATAAAGGGCTTCCAGTTTACAACATTTATATTAACATATAGTTAATTAGGAAAAATAAAAGAAACATTTATTTGTAATATTAATGGACACATTTAACATCAAGACATCGACATAAATTACGTTAGAACGCTCTGGATTGAACTTAAAGCTATATATCAAAAGTTATCATAAGATATTGTTTATTATCTAAATTAAAACCACAAGATTAATTCATAAAAAAATAATTTTGTTTCTGATCGGATCATATATTATCTTTAAGTTCAACCGAAACGTCCTCCAACGTCCATACCTACCTGAATGTATTATTGAACGAATGCATCTTCCCTCCGTCCAGGGAGATGTCCTCTTGTGAATTGTTAGAGGCTGTGGATCCAGCCGCAAAGCTCTTCGCGATGGGCTTCTTCACGTAAGGCGGGTCGTATTTCCGTGAAGTGCTCTTTTTCCTGAGGCAGGCGTGGCGTGGGAACGCACACTCAGATCAATCGATAAAGTTTACGAGAGCGGAGGACGGTGACGACAACAGATGCCGTCGACACCGAGGGTCTCAGATATGGGGAGCAAAAGATAGACGAGGCAGTGCTGCCACCTTGCGAGAGAATATCTTCACTCCACAAAGCTGTCAAGGTGCCAAGCAGCTTTCACTCCCCAAGAGTATTTCAAAATCTGAACTGACAGCAAATACTGGTGCTTTTGGATATTACAAAACAAAGTTCTTTTATATAATCTTTTAATTTGGACTTTAGAACAACTTTTCGTTTCATTCCTCATGGGAATTGATGTTACATGGAAATTAATATTAAGAGATCGATCTTAGCTTAATGATGGTAGGCTCCTTCCAGTAAATAAAAGCAGGGAGGGAACGAGCTATTTAAATTGCAGCTTATGTTCAACTTCTGCAAGAATCGCAAAGGTAGAGAGCAATGTTTGCTGGAAAGATCCTAAATACTTAAATGTAACATTAGGCGTTGCTAACTAGATAGACAGCTGCTTGAAAGAAGAATCCGTGCATCGCACATTCGCTTCTCGTGCAAAAGTTAAGAGAGTTATAGTGGTAGTGGTAGTGATTGGTGACGTTAGAGTCGAGCGATCTATATCTTCTCTGGTCATTATGAGAGCTAGTGTTACTGTACATACCTCGGTGTGGCACAACACCACAAACCGTCCCCGAGCGGATCTGTAACTCGCGCGCAATCGTTATGAGTATCGTTAGCTAAGTTATCATCGGAAGATATAGACGCGACGCGCCGCCGGGCGCGCAGCGTGCAGCGCCCGGCGGCGCGGCCTCCGACCAAGAAAGGAAACGAAAACGAGTCACAGTTCACATAAGCCAATGCATACATCCAAGAGCCCAGAATCTTAAGGGTTTGAGTCGAGGTGTCTCGAGTACAACGAGGAAAGCCTTGTCGGCATGCAGCGAGGCGGTCGGACGGCGAGGCCTCGCTTAGTGCATAGGGCGAGCGGACGCCGCGCGGCCCGGCCGCTGCGCGGACACAGAACCACAGATCAAATGCAGTTGTGGCGCGCCAGCCAGGCCGACGCGCCACCCGCCAACTCTAGCTCTACGACCACAAAGTAAACGACATCAAGAACGTATGTCCAAAAGGAAAAAATAAAAAAAGTAAATGAAAACCAATCGCCGACGTAAAAACGAACAGAAACACCAACGCTAACGTCTAAAATAAACATACAAGTATACGAAGGTGACGATTTAAATTTCTTCTTAAAGACTACCTTTGGTCTGTTTTCTGCTCACTAACCTTAGGCACAGGGAGAAGTTTTTGTGTACTACGACTGACCTGTAGCAGAGAGCGCTCAGGGCAAATACTATGAATACCCCCCCTACCACAGACATGAGCACCGCCACGAGGAAAACCGTGTTCGAGCCGTGGTAGTTCTCTGCGCCCAAACAGAAGGGAGTGAGTCGCGGCCGGCGCGATCGGTGACGTCACGAGGACAACGTGACGTCAGCGAGGCAGGCGGCCGGCGCCGGCGCCGCGGGCCCCGCGGTCGGCGTCAACACACGACATGGATACGACAAGACAGGCACGAGCGACACACACAGTGCAACAACACCGAGTTACCGTCCGTTACCTGAAGCAATACGCCATCCAGGCGAACCCCACGAACACAGACAGCACGACCGCGAGCAACAATATCACCATGTTCATGGTGCTCATCTTGTTGCCCTCGTGCTCACCTGCAAGAGAGGGGTCCCGCGCGTTAGTGCGCCGGCGCCGCCCGCCGCCGCGCGCCCTCCGAGCAATGCTCCATGCAGCGCCGCCAGGAGCCCGCCCACGTGACCTGACTCACTCGCGCACACCCTCGTGCGCACACGGTCACCCACTACGCTAGTTACTGCAGTACAATAGAACAACAAGGTCTACAAGAAGTCTACAACGCTCGAGTCAGATCACGTATCACGTGAGGCTCTTAACAATAACTACTCTTTGCTTGTTGAACAAGCTCCAAAAAATAACACGATATACCGCAGCTATAATTTTGCATTGATTTAGAAAGCAGTGCTCGGATTAATGGCCAATTAAGTACAAAGTAGGGGGAATATTAATAGGTAGATACAGTACATAAACACCTGAAAACACAGAAAACAGTTAGACTGAAATAATAAAGGTTACGACAGATAACAACGAATAACAAAACATATGGCATGCAATGATGAATGATTCTATCTAAAGTATTGCAAGCTTTTTCATACTGTGTACTTGTTTTTTTTTAGTGTAATGTAATTAAAACAGCACAAGTTTAGATCAGCTTTTTGTGACTGTCCTGCGACTGAAAATGTAATAAAGACAATTATTAATAAATTCATATTATTCTTAATCTATGTTTATTGTTAATTAGTATCGACAAGCATGTGTGCTGTAAATAAGCTGTATTAGTTAAGTTACAAACACAATTAAAATGCTCGTCAGATACATCTGTAGAAACACTAGATTTTTTTATCAATAAAAAATCACATAGTGTTTTGTGTCTATGTTCAAATTTCTTTTTTAATAAATTTTGAGTTCCCTAACTTTAAATTTTGAAGTGAAAAAAATTAGGCCGAATAGATAAAATGAAGTTGTTAAAAAGGTACGTGACAAGTAGGTTGTACATAGACATGATTACATGTAAGCGTCGTTCAAACGAAGGTGTGGTCAGCCGCTGGCTCTGAGGGACAAGTTCACAATCGCAGAACCGCTCGTAGCCCGCGGCTGACAACACGTTTGAGCGTACGCTTAGCATCATTGTATCAAAGAAATATACCCCAACAATTTGAGCACCAAAGTATTAAGGTATTTTCTAGAACATGAATGAATTTGTTAATTGAACACAAATTTCATTTGATAAATATCTAAATGATTGATTTCTTACAATAATATTAGGGTCTACCACTCGTTATTGAAATTACACAGCTGTTACATAAGAGAGACGGTATACTGTACGTAAAGCTCCGTCTCGCTTATTTAAGAGGTGGTAGACCCTTTACATTAGTAACAGGTCTTTATCTATAGTTTGAATCTTATTTTACGTTTCAATATTATACAAACAATATAGTTTTCTAAAAAGCTGTTTATTTCAATTGAATGAAAGTAATTTTGCCATTTTATTTCATTTTTAGTCTTGTTGCCTTATTTTCTTTAATGTGATAAAAATATTTAGGCTTTCATGGTAGGCACCCAGTTTGTCATCACGAAAACTTGCCTCTGCGATATGACACGATGATATTCGATTTCTTTGGTTGACTTAATTCTTTATTATTAAAATTGCATGTCATCCCTTCTTTTTACTTTAAATGAATTGTAATTACTTAGGAACTACTAACATTTATTTTTGGATATTTTGAGGCACCAATATTTTGAATATGTGTCATTACACGATACTGGCAGAAATCAAATTGCTTGCAGATTAGCAGATTGACACAAACAAAAAAAAACTATTAAGACATGGTATTTGGGGGGCAGCTTTTCAGAAACCAAGGTAAACATTAATAACTTTCTTGTTTATTAGAGCAAAGACATAGATAAAGAACCAGACAATATTATAAAAGTAATCATATAGTCATTAGTACATAATCTTGTTGTAAAACTTATATATTTAGGCATATATAACTGGGGTCGACTCACCATACGGTGTTTCCTTTTTGGTCATATTGTAAGCAGCCTTGGTGCTATTGTCGGGTACGTATGGGGTGGGCGATGGGGGCAGCGCATCGTGGTGCGAACAGTCGGGCCCCGTCCAGCCACGGTTACACACGCATTTGTTCATATTAGAACACACCTGGAATGGGAAGCGTGAATTCTGTGATTAGATAAATTTAACGAGGGGACACTTGGAATTGCTGGTTGTATAAAAAGTAGGTAGGTAGTAGTAGGTTATAAAGGTTTCGGGTTGAGCCCGGGTGAGGTCGAGGTGATCGTAAGCATTGCCACGACAAAGGGTAGACCTATTTCCAGCAATTCGAGTGGGTAAATATCCATATTTCAGAAATAGTTGTAGTTAATTATATAAACAGTTTAATTGCCATCTTTTTATCGACTAAGCAACTGTCTTTTGCGTTGTACAGTATAATTTTCAGCAGAAATCGTAGTTCAGTTTGGATAGTTATATTAGGTAAAGAACATTATTTTAATTTTAAACACGTGTAGCATCCATAACAATATGACATCAACATTGTCACATCCGCATAACTTTTTGAATACCTGCGTGCTTATTGTTTACGACTAACATGTACGACTTAGCTCACACAATCATAAACGATAACAAAACCAATTTAAAAAGTACTTTACATCCACACACCCACCACACACACATAATTTATTCAAGTAACCGTACGAAACGAATCAAAACTTATACCATTTGGTACACAAACATTCTGTGCCAATCCAAATAGAACTTTATATTACCGAATCAATTCTAGACTTAGAACAAGTTTCAATGATATTAAGGGAATTAATTTGGTAGTAGAATCGATTCGTATTACCTAATACCTAACTGACACAAATTGAACTCCAGTGGCGGGTACTATTTGTTACGTGGCCGCGTGGTTGGAACAACTAGGGAGGGAATGGGAAAAGCGTTAATTAGCATCTATACGACTATTTCATATACATTGAACGAAAGTTTTAGAATTTTATCATGTATAGGTAGAAGATTTTTTTTTATTGAAAGGGTTATCAAAAATAGTTAGACATATGTGTTAAATATATGCCTGTTGAAAACCATTTTCAGCACACACACACATGATTTTTCGCAGAATTATTGTTCCCTTGAACCACACTCATAACGTTACGTTTTATCGCCCGAATCCCTCACTAAAGAATGAACATTAACTCTCAAATGATTCCCGACAACACAATAAATCTCCAGCTAAACCCAAAGGGTGGTTACGGACAAATTAGAAGCGAGTTCGGAGCGAGTTCCCGTAGTAACTCAATCCAACGCGAATTGGGTTTCGGTTGAAATTGACGTTTGCAAGTGCGGAATCGGTGTTCGACGAAGGTGAAGAGCGATGGACGGACAATTATAAAACTTTATACGAAATTTATTCATGGCGAAAAGTCCTGTTAAGTACTTTGTTCGTTTAATTTCATATTCCAGACCGATTCGAAAAATGAAGGTGGAATTTGTTTCGGAAACTGCTGTTCTATCTGAAAAGTTGAAAAATTTAATTCAAGTATGCAATGAATGTTAAGTTTTTCGAGCTTTTATTACGATTTAAGCGTAAATTTGTGAATAGTTAAGCCATTAAATGCATTTTATGACCGCCAAACCTTTAAATGAAATATGCAGAGAACTCAAATCCTAGTAGACTACCGGTCAACAAGCAGACCAGTAATTCACCAGAGCTAAACCCTCTCGGAAGTGGTGTCAACAAATCCAGTAGGAAACGTTTCCCCGAGGCTACATATTACACTAAAACGTAGCAAGTTAGTATTTAAACTATTTACGTCCCTCACTCGGTTCCCAACTATTCGGGTTTCAGACAGTTGTACAAAATTCGAGGCACGGCACACGGCCAATCGGATTTCCCCAAGGGTTGGGCACCCCGTTTCACCGAGATTTAGTTAAGGTGGCACTGTGAAATTTCTACACTCTTGCTAGATTTTCGTGACGAATTTTGCGTTTGGGATATTTTCCGGTTGAGTGGAAATATGGATGCAGTTTTGGATGGATTTGAATGCTAAAATCTTTTTCGACTGAAAGTTCAATTGCTTCGCTAGCATGTGGTTGCCAAAATGGTTTACAGTTTTATATTTCTTGAAAGGAAGACATAGGCAGATATTATCTCACTCATTGTAAATCAGTTACTACAATCTGTTCCAGATGTGTTTAATAATAACCTTTGTTTGAAATTAATTAAAGCACTGCTTCACATTAGCCCCGGACCGTCTTACTCGGGGCGCAAGCCTCTCATATAGAGAAGCAGCGAACAATAGGTCCCGCTACACAAAACCCCGCGACTCTTGTTGATTCATTTTCTGTTACCAACTCGGCATACCTCATTAGGAAAGGTACATCCAACATATAATTAACGATGTCCAAACTACACGAGAGGACCAATTAAACAATATTGAATTAAAACTTGCCGTGTTACAATCGCTATTTAACCCACTTGAAATAAATTTATGACTCCATTTTGAGGTGTGTTCGGACTACATTGCAGTTTGAACGAATATTCTGTATATTACTCGGCGGTAATTAAGTTTCAGCTCGGAATATGAATTTTAAATAAGCAGTAAAAACATGCTGTTTACGGTCTTCGCCTACAATGAACGTTTTTGTAGAGAAAGCTGTGGTCTTGACAGCGGATGGACCGCTTTCCAATGTTGTACAAGGGCAGATGTTATAATTTACAACAAATTTTAATAGTGTACAAAAAGTAACTTAGTTATAAAAGAAGTACTAATATATACCTAGATAAGCTTACAGATATTCCTAATCTATAGAAGAACGTACAATTTCAATTTAAAGCATCTGATTAAATGTTAACATTGAATTAATTACAGACATTTTTAAAGCCATTCGGTTAATGAAGTGCCAACACGGGCTACGCGGAAACGAAATTAATCAGGTATCATTTAATTACGGCGCTGCCTTCTCTGTAAATATATTCCGCGGCTGTATACATTGCAGGCTGTGTTAATTGTCATGTGAGTAACGCGAGCTCTCTTTGACTACACTTCGAAGAACAGAGGTTTTTTACCTCAATTTTCCTCTTTGGTATGTGTATAGTATGTTACTATAATTAAAAGAAATATAAATGTTGCTTGTATTTTTCGTTCTCTTTCTGATATCGGAGTTTTACTCCACAACCGTATTTTCATTCTGAATCTTGTCGAAAACGATGTCTGACATTTAATGTAATTTAAAAAACAAGGATTTTCGATACGAATGCGTATTGCATAAAAATGACTTCTTCTCTGTTCAACGCATCAAGCCAAAATTTAAGAGAAACTTGAAAGCAATTAGATCAAAGCATTACGGATATAGTAAGAAACGCTTCAAATTACAACTGTACTAAAAAGTACTGCTTTATTCGGTAAGTTAGTAAAGTATTCTACAATACAACTTACAAACCATTTGCTAACAGTTTCGAACACATATCGCTTAGGTATTGTAAGTTCATGTGGGTATAATATTTTTATAACGCCGCTCGGAGCCGAGTTACTTTTTAATAGTTAGAGTGGCGTCCCGGGCCTCCTGTTATTCAATTTTTGCTTCGCCACGCTGTTAGATTTTATCAGTTTAGTGTAGTGATACAACCTTTGCATATGTTAAATGTTAGGATATTTAGGATGAAGTGGAGGATTTTTATGTCTTGTTTGTTAGTAAGTTTTAAATGATGTTGTATTTTGATTTTTAATCGTAATTTTGTAATTAATTATAGAAATGATGTACCTAGCGTAATATGGGCTACTCGTAAATGAAACAAATTTCTCAATGTTTAACAGCAGCAGTTTAAATACGAATGCTGATGAGTTTGTTGCGCTGTTTCTTCTTCACAGTTAGAGCTCCTAGGTAGCAATGAAAAGTAGTCGAATCAGGGTACCGTCCAATTTCGAGAAGTGCTACTTAGTAGCTTCACTTAAATAAACGATTTTTGATTTTGATTCGAACATGGTCGAAGTTATTCTTAGGTCTTACCCCTTTGCCAGAGCACTCGTTGTTGTTATGGTCCGTGGGGCACTTAGTGTGATCGATGTAGGGGAAGATGGAGGTGCAGGTCTGGTTGACGCAGACCAGATTGTCCCCACATGGTGTACCGTCCCGCACCAGCCCCAGTGGCGTTATTTCTGCGTGCTTCGGAAGACCTGTGGTTGCTCTGGAAATTGGTGGCAAAAAATGTTAGTTGGGGACAATAAATTTTGATTAGGTTCATAACGTTAATAAAGTTACTAGTAAATAGATGATCTAGAGAAATTTGACCTGCCTGGTTTGTGAATATAAACCATTATACCAAAAAACATTCTAATCGGACCAGCCGTTTAGGAGGAGTTCAGTCACTGAACACATACGGTAGACTTATCATGTAAAGAAAAGCATTTATTTGTAGAATCAATTAAAGCTATACTTTTAGATTCGATGGCACAATGTGTATAACATTAAAACCTACCGAGGGCTTAAATGCTAAATTTTCCTTTTGATATTGCAATGATTTTGTTTTCTTTGAATAACCATTTATCGACAGTAAATCAAAGTACATATAAAATATCCAAGTAAGATGTAATTGACTGAAATCACTATAAACGATAACTTACTTGCATTCATACTCATTTCCCTTGATACTGATGACAGTCCTCGTGTAGTACTCGTCCAAGCCCGGTACTATCGGGTAGCGGTTCCCTTGCTGGCACTGAAGGGAACCGCATCGGACGTTCCTGGAGAAAAGTGTACTTTAGCATCTAGGAAATAGAGATTATAATCGTTTGACTATACCAGATTCAACATCATCAATCCGACAACTAAATAACACCTGAAATTATCCTACTAATATTATAATCGTGAAAGTTTGCATGTCTGGATGTATCTTCAGGAATCTTTTTATTTTTCAAGCAAACGCCGCTGAACGGATTTAGACGAAACTTGGTACACATATCCTGGATTTATACATGGAATAGTTTTCATGCCCATATTATGCTCCTGTGGGATCATGCCTAAAAATCATAAGACTTTAAATTTTATTTTAAACCTAACAATGAAACTTTTATAAAGTCATACTTACTCAGTTTCACACTTAATAAAATGTCCATTCCCATCCTTCCCACAATGACCTGTGACTGCTCCTTTAGAGTTGAACTGCTCGAAGCATTCCTTGTCGGCGCCAGAAGACCCTTGGCCCCAGATCTGTTCGCACTGTAAGGACAGCGTGGGGCATTGACCTGCGAAGCAGTACCCCTTGCCTTCCTCACACGGTTCCCCGTTCTTCCGGTGGGCGTCAGTGGGGCAGGTGCCGGAGAGACCGGTGCAGGTCTCCTCTAGGTCACATTCGTTGGTCGCATCCCGACATACTACGCCGCGTGGTTTAAGCTGCAATAATACAAAAAACCTACACTCAAATTTGGATCGGTTTGGTGAGCGAAGATGTAGCAAAAACAGGATTTTGGACAAACACTGATATTTTTAACCATTAAAAGCCCTTTGGTTGTTTAAATCATTTGACTTAAAATATGTATTTTTAAATGTTAGACCGATGTGATTTCGTTTTATTAACATTTCTAGAATGTTACTTCTAATAATTTATTACTAATATTTTATGTAGCAAGAATGTAATATAAACCAAAAAAATAACTGGGAACGTTTGAATAAAGTTTTATTATGTTAGGCAGAACTTGGTTAGAGCTGGCTAATTAGCAATTAATATTAAAACACGAACGTATGTGCGCTCGGTAATTATGTCGTACAAAATGTAAGAAACTTTATGCTTTTATTATTAAAGGGAAAGTAGGTTACACTGGGACCGCTTTTTTCTTAATTGAAAGTCATGATAGCTGTGTACCAAGAAATAATAAAACATTTCCTGCATTGCGTACCGTAAAGTGTATTGTATCAATGGGATTTAATTGTCTTAATTGTGACATTCAGAGGGTTCTTTATAGGCTGGTATGCGAAAGAACGACTCCCGGAATTTACAATTAGTTCCTTTCTAACGGGGCGTTTCATAAACATCTAAGTCCACTAAAGGGACATTCAGACTGAGAACAAGGATTCCTGGATCACAGATGCTTGTCCCAAGCGGTGATATAAACTACGCCTCGTTTCGCCCTGTAGGTTTAACTACCCGTACAGTCATCATTATTAAAAACCTGATGATTTTTTGTTTCATGTGTTAAAACATAAGGACTTGTCATCCGATAACTTCTGTTTATGGTTCACACACAACCCATGATAAAGAGATCATTAATAAGGGCAGTTAATGTTCTTCAATAAAATCCTTATCTTCCCCACTTCTAATATACCCACTTATACCGAACACTCATCACCATAAAATGGGTAACCACTCTTTTTGGACGCAAATGGGTTTGCCATTTTGATGCAAATGGGTTTGCCATTTGCATAGTGGCCCCAAACTTCATGAGATATCAACTTTCTATTATTCAAAATTATGACATGATCTGATTAACATAACCGGTTTAAATGATGTATTACAGGCGTTATGCTGTAAATTATCACGAATACATTTGTGTGACAAATGCAAATTTGTTTCACTAGTAAGTTTTGTTGTGAAATGCGATAATAGACTTAACTAATTTGAGAGTATGGCATGAATGTGGTTGAGATTATCAAAATTTTGAATCGGTATGTTTAAAGCTGTTTTATTTCATTGATGTGTCCACTCAGCTATGTTTATTTGTTATATTTTTATCTGTTTTTTTATCATTATTCTTCATTTATTAGACACTGTTTTATATTTCTGAATTTGTGATTTCTATTGTCCCAAGTCTGCTGGCAGATTTTTGTAAAGAAATAAGTCCATACACTGTGTCGCACTGCTTAACGTTCTTTAAACTTCATATATTTTGTATAAATCATCTTCATAGGATAGAGAAATAATGACAAATAATTATAAAATAGTCTTAGTCCTCGCCTGGCATCTCTCGCAGCACTCTCCAGACGCGCACTGCGCCTCCTTGGTGAGGCGGCAGGTGAAGGGGTCGCAGCACGGGTTGGTGTTCTGGCACTCCGTGATGGTACCGCAGTCACACTCCTCGCCCTCGTCCAGCCGCCCGTTGCCGCACTGGTGGTGGATCACCAGCTAAAAGAAAAACAGAATAAGTTACGAAAATGATTTTGTTTGGCACAGTTAACGTTTGTTGAAGGAAGAAACTGCATTTTCATTTGTTTAAAATTTCTAGAGGTTCTTGTCAATAACAAAAATGTCGGACTATTTTCTATGATAATAAAAGCCTTTTAAAGTCACTCTTTCACCTATCCCACACAAAGGTGTCAAAGAAAAATCTGTTACAAAGAACATCATTATACCCATTTCTACCCACAAAACGTGTAACTAAAATATCCCAGAATAGAAAACAAAACGACATACGAACCGAAATGTCAAACTCAGTCAAAAAAGCATTAGGCGAACAAGGGAAACATTTCAGAATGCCCAAAGGGTGAGGATGTGCACAGATATTGAATTTACATCGGGAATCGAGATTCAAACGGGTATGGTAGGCAGGTGAGCATGTTGCTATAGGATGCCATGATGGAAGGTGTCGGGTATCTGCCGTAAAGGTATTTCTTTTGGGGTAAATATAGTTTGATCGTAGTATGAATTCAGATTTAGGCGCGATACTGTTTTAGTTTAAGGTTGGCATGGTTTATTCTGAAGCCCGTTAAAAAAATGGACACAAAAGATCTCGGACCGTCTAAAATTAACATTTTAGATTGAACTCAAGATAACTGACATCCTCGCGTAGGTTGTAGTTTCTAAATAATTCAGAATTGTCCAAGCTAAATAAATACATTAGAGAGGGAAGTAAACTGTGAACCGATTACAGATCTTCATGAATACTAGATAAGGTAACGTTCCAGTTCATCAGAATAAATCCGAATCAAGATTGCTGCCGGAGTTCAGACGTCCTCTCTAATTTATGTTTAAACTGAATTCTACTGCTGAATAACTTACCTGAGTATTATGTTGATATTGCGCTACTTTCATAAAATATACGGATTCAAATACATGTGTCTGTAATCCTCTTAGTAAATTTTACCAGCTCGCACTTTTATAGGTAGGTATATCACGCAATAAAATTGTCATATCAGCAAAGGTTACATCTAAATTGTACTCTTGTAACAACTCCGCGTAACAAAAAGAAAGCGAAACAAAAAAGAGAGCAAAATGCCGCGATATATAGAGGCGACAACAAAATAGCGCTTCGCACAATATCATAACAAATCACGCATCACTATGAGCAACCGCTACAGGAAAATAAAGGCATTCGTTTCAGTCCCCGATAAATATGTAAACGTGAGAAATCGAAGGGGCGAAGCAACGCTCGCATTATCATTCCTGACTATGCAAATTTATTCCAATAAACCCAGGCTGCCGTTCGTTCCTGTTATTATATATTCGCAAACGAAGAGATAATTCAGAGCGCGGGGGCAGCCAGAATTACCATAACTTTTATTAAAGGAGTGGGCCTCCGCGCGGCGACAAACAATGCGTCAGGCACTGATTAATTTTCAACGTGGAAATCTGTTTTGAATCCGAATGAAGTAGCGTGGAAGTGAGCCGACGTCTTCCGAGAATAAGACAGGGTATACAGGGAACTGTTGACAGGAGTACGAGTCAATTAAACGTCCCGGCGGAGCGCCGGGTATGTAAGCGTGTGATGACAGATGGAAGTAATTTCCCTCCATCCTCTGTTATATTAAACTTTCCTTTTTTATCACCTAAAGTTCCATTAAGAAAACAATATGATATTCTTTCGCGTCTATTAAAAATAAAATGATATAAAGCAGTCTCAGGAATATTGTTTGACACAGAAAGTAGGGCATCACTATAATGAAGCATAAATTATGAAGATTCTACTTAATTCTCTTCTGCATTACCAAGTTCTTTCATGTTTAAAAATAGCATTCTGTTTTGCAAAGGATTTGTTCACGGTTTACTTACATATATGTTTATATTCATTATATTCATTTCCTCATAATATTTATTGCAGTATTGTGTGAATTATGCAACAAGCTTGGTTTTATACCGAAGTAGGTTTTATTATACTCTCGTTCTTTTCTATTGGCTTATTAAAATGTAAGGCTTTTCTCAATGTTCGCGTAATCTTTGGAGGCCATCAATTCGATTTGGAGCCCCATCGTAGTCCCATTTTTAATCGCCAAATAACGCGATTTCTATCGGAGATCCGATTTGATTTCACGTTTTCAACTTAATTAAAGTTTAAACAGCTAAGTTTGAGGAGTTTGATCTAATTATTTTGAAATGGAAACGTTGAATGGGTTATTTGTTATAACAAAGTTGTGTTGGTGAGGTACGTAAACTTGTCTAGCAAGTCGAAATTTAGCTTGAAATACACGAATGTATCACGAATGTTGAGGGCAATATTGTCAGTCTGAGCGTCGCACCGCTAAATTCTGAGCTAAACTACGTAATTGAAAACTCAATTTCGGGGCATAAGTGTGAGCTACACCATAAGTGTCGTATCAAGTAACCTCGTTAGGTTTGTTGAGTAAGCAGAGGCCCTGCCCCACTCGGAGCTCGTTGATGTAGTCGTTCTTGGAGCAGTCGGAGAACTTGTAGGGCTGTACGTTGTCGGAGCCGACGATGGACTGCGCCATTATGCAGCCGTGCCAGTCGCGGCAGAAGCACTGCTCGCGCCCGTCATCGTGGCCCATACCTGGTGGAGAAGTGAGCCATTGAGACATTTGTTAAGCTGACCGTTAGAGTTATGTATACGCACGTATAGTGAAAATAATTATAAGAGGCTTTTTGGGCTTTGTCAAAAGTAATATTTTATTTGCATGTTGGGAAGACGATAGTGCTGTATATTTTGTTGATATTAAAAAAAAATGTATAGTTTAGATTAAACTATGGCAAAGTTCACTGAATAACAACAAAAACTAGACAATAAATATTTAGCTGCCGTAAAATGTAACGTCACTGTAAACAAGAATTAGTTACGGCCACGTTAGAATAACACAATAGTTTGACATCGTTATCCATAAACATAAACAACATTTACAATGGAGTTGTGAGCATGTTTCATAACAAAAATTGCATGTTTTTAGATTTTCCGTTCACAATGATATTGCAGTGAACCAGTGAACTATGAATACCATTTCTAACAATGTCAACTGGCGCTTTTGTACGTGTATTGTTTCGCGGAACGAACACAAGGGGCTGGAGCAGATTTTACGTGTATCAAAACTAGTTTTATATCTAGTTAGTAGAATAAAAAAAAATACAGTTCGGAAATATGACGATTCAGGTTTGGTACTTGAAAAGCTGTTCACAATGAATGTGACGTAATACAATACAGTCGGCCATTTTTTGAATCGTTCTAAATTCAAAACGATTTTAGTATCAATGGCAAGAGCTTCTGATAATTTCGGGCCTGTGTCATGAAACATTTTTTAATTAAAAAGATTCAATATCATTTTACACTTACCGATATTATGTCCAATCATATGTGCCATGGTCCCCGCCAGGAGATGAGGTTCATACGTGTTCGTGTCCACGGATATGCCCACGGATTTGGGCGTGCAGAGCGTGTCCGGGACCGAGATCCCGGACTCGCCACCCGGGAATGTGAGGCCCCTGGAAATGGAATACGAATTATTTGACTGATAATAGCTTTCAATACCAGTCTCAATTATGTCGATGACGGTAATAGAGGTATCTTTATTCTATGGACCCATAATGATAGGATATGAATATGAAACCGACTGACAGATATCTTAGTGTTTTTATTTTCCGCTTACTCCCATTTTCAGATCAGCCTATGTATTGGTCGGAAGTCAAACAAAATCATCAAAATCTTAACGAGTCAAACGCCAACAATTTGTCGATTTGTGAAAATCTCTAAGAAAATTGCATTATCTATAGCGTTTATGATAACTATAGGTCTATGCATTCTAAACACTCATTATTTTTATACTTAAAACCATATATAATAACCATATATAATCATGAAATACAAAATTGTACTTAAGTTTGACAGAAGCAAAATATATCAACATTCTACTGTATCAAAGTTTCCACCACCAACTATATTTGAAAAGCAATTCAGACATCAAAATACACATAATCACACTTAACGCTTTGCTCCGCAGAGAAACTATATTCCATCAACGAAAACTAGTTCCTCCTGGAACAAGTACCTAAATACCTACTCAAACTCCATATTAAAATTAAGAGCTACGAAACTCCTCTTTACCCCAAAATGCTCTTTACGGGGAACGTGATAAGGTATATAATTGGCAATTATGTGTTTAACCATATGCAATGAATGTTTGCCTCTACCTTTGTGCATTCGTCTTTATACGGCCCGAGCTGAGTGTTCCGCAAACATCTTGTTTTATTTCACGACTGTACTGTATTCCCTTTTAACGTTAATGCAATGCTCTCTTATATAATTATATTTACATTTTCTGTATATTAAATTGCATTTCTTCACATCTTGCCAGTTAGTAATGCCTCAATTGAGTCAGGGCCTATCAAAAATCAGACCTTTATCCGGAGCACAAATGACGTTTCATTAAAAAATAAACAGGTTTCGGGCCTTAAAATGGGATTATTACCAAACCGGGTCCACTGAAAATAATTATGTACCTCGGTAAGGTCGTAAAAATTATAATAATCAAGCGGTTTCGGCTATTAGGCCGTTGTAGGGAAAATTAAGGTCGTGTGGGCCTTTTGTAAATATATTGCGGCCTCACAATGCTGAGAATGGGTTCAGATGTATTATTAATTGCAGGCTAATTATAAATTAATGAGGCCATTAAAAGCAAATATTACTTACAACAATAGAAATAGAGGATAGCATAGTCATGTTATAAAACACTAGCGTTAACAATGCCATGTTTATACTTCGTTCATTTTAGAATTCTCGTTGAAAAATAATAACATAATGCAGTGTTTCATTAAATTCCTGTAATCAGTTTCAGAGTTTTAATTAAATAGGATGAGAGTAGTCTAGCTTCCATCCCCAAATTAAAGTAATAAGTGAATACTTCTCAGAACTTAGTAATAACTGTTGCAAAACTGATTATCTCTCATGACACTTGAGACAAAAACACATCAAATAAAAACTCTTTGCGAAAACTGGTGAAAAATAATATTTTGTAAGTTTTCGTAATCGTTTATCGAGTTCGTGATCGAACGGGAATATGACAAACTTGGTAACGAGACGATAGCGTCAAAGTTACGGGAAATATTACTCAAGTGGGAATGTATAGGTGAGGGGGCGCGGCGGGACCGACGCGGTTAACGGTGATATAAGTGTAAAGTGATGAATGATTGATTTTGTCAAAGAATTTAGAATGTAACTTGTAAATGTCCTTCTAGTTTGCTCTTCCCATATATAGAAAATTGAGAGTTGGAAATCCACCATGACAATTTCAGAATGAAGATCTTAATAACGCGAATAGTAAATGAAAAACATAAAACAAGGAATCGTAAGCTATGGACTGAATTAGTTTAATAAATTAAACTCAAAAAGGTGCACTTTTTAATCGGCTTGTATTCTAACAGAGACATAAATCTAACTAGATATGCATTCAAAAAGAAACAGAACGATCTAAACAGTGCTCCAAACAACGTATCGAGCAATTGGATCACCGCGTTCCATTACAGAGGAACAGACAAAGGAACAAAGGTACAGTTAAATAAAATGCAACATTCTAGCTCCCGTCTGTCAGGCGCGCTCAGGACGCGCTCTCCTATGTTTCCAACACGTGGGATACTTAGCGACGCAACTTTCAAAGGTACACTCGATGCTCAAAGAGCGGTACGCTTCGACAAGAACCGATTCGACTCGGATATCGGAAATTATAGTTGAATTACTTCGCCAACAAGCGATAGCGCTGACGTCACGGCAGCCATCTTGGATCCTTTTGTGAGACGTCAAGAGATAATTAGAAAAAAAACTGGCTGTTTGTGCAGTGATGTTGTAATTGGTATGATCGGATTTGAAATAAGGTCTGGGAAACAGTGAATCTGGCTGGGTGCTTTGTTAAAGACTTGTAGGTCAAGTAGTGCTTTAGTTGAAATATAATTATCGTACTCTGATTCAGCACTTCAAACAAATTGAAAACTGTAGGCATTAATGAAACTTGTTTAATACCAATAAATTTGGCTCTTTGCAACTGTACCTATAATACTTGTAACTCGTATAGAATAGATTACATAACAATGAAAAAGTCCAGCAACGTAACGCTACTACCAACCCCAAACAACAAGAAGTAATCATGAAAACTACATTAATTAGGGATCAAGTCTTGAATTACGACCGAAACGCCCAGTACCTTTTGTGGAAGACTCATAAATCGAATAGACATAAACCTGCCTACATTTTATATATCTCTCATCAACCACGGAGGTCCCATGCCAGGAGGTCGTAAACTCTGGCAATTGTGGCAAATATTCAAGGCACGTCAGCAGGTGGCTTTTAGGATACCAATCACTTAGATTTTTTGTACATAAATAGTCTCCGTGTCTTAGATTATGTAAGAATAGTTACCGATATGAAATAGTTGCGTAACTATATTTATTTTTCTAATGTCGTGTCAATGATTTAGGTAAAAGAAGAATATATCCATCGAAATCGAACAATTTATTTTTCTCGTATTTTTCTTTAATTAAGGCGATTCTGAATCGTGTCAGGTCACGGTAACATCTGATTCCCAACATAAAGACACGTTATAAATTAGATAAAATTCCCATGTTTGTCTATGGCCCGGGGCAGAGGCCTGCCGGTCAGACTATTTAATTTCACTGCGAACTGTTATTGCGTTAGCCTTGTTTGTGTTGGACCCTGCGAGGTCCGTTCGGACCCGCACAGGTCCGGCCCAGGAAATACATAAATTAATAACATTGATTCGATTTATCTCCAATTGACTTCCTAAATACGTTTTAGTTAGGTTTAACTTTGTTTCATGTAAGTATAAACGCCGTTAGATTGTTGATGAGAAAAACACCTTCCGACTCTTCAATAAAGCCGTAATGAGCCTCCGGGGAAATATGAGGAAGATAATCAAAGGCTATAAGGAACTATATTTGTTCGTTAACAACTCGCAGAAGCGTGGAAACGTAATTTAATAAACCATTAAAGTATAGAAATTCTCGTTCTTTATTAACTATTCATAGAGGAAAATATACATAAATACACCACACAAGAAAAAAAGCAAGATTTGACTTAAAATATGAACATAGTCATAGTTTGGTTACGTCATGCCGCGTCATCGATCCACTTGCCCAGATTCCTGAAAGCTCGTATCGACACAAGATGAATATGTAGATTCGGCGATAACCCAAAAAGTGGCCAATAAATGCCAAGACCGCATTGTTCGACTGTCAATCCGTTGGCGGCATTCTTTCCCGGAGGGTTTCAGCCATTTTAGGCTACAGCACTCGTAAATATTTGATAGCCATCAATCATTCACACGACAACCTTCGAATCCACCCCGAATCGTATCCGAGACACTGTAATGTGCCGGAGATATCGACGAGTACATCTGCGGCTGACGTCTTAAATTATGACACGATAACGCCTGCCTGTCGGAAACATTACGGCGGATTCCTAGTAATTTGTAAAATTAGTGCGATAATAGCCGATAATATTTCGCGGAGTGTTCGATCGCGCGATTCTAACCTCAAAAACTAAAACATTAAAGCTGAAGTCTGCCTGACAACCTCACCGTGACGTTTTCCGTCAGATTCGTTTATCGCTTGAATTAATTCTCGACCTCCGTTCGCTTTTGAGATTAATTTTCGAGCTGTTTAGCGCACAGGCAACTGTCTATCTAGCAATTTCGTCGGTTCAAAGTGAAAAGGGTTGTGTAAGCAGATTTGTGGAGAATCGCTTCCGGAGAGACGTCTCTTGCGAAATATTTGTATTACTTTACAAAATGCAGACGAGAAAGGATGCTTTAATAAAATGCAATTTAAGAAGTGTTATAGCTCTCGGGTACTCAAAGGAGCTTTCTATATTTCTGGGAAGAGATAGAACTCTACAACAGACTTAATTTTAAAACGTGAGTTTAAAATGCGGCAAGCTGTCATTGAGCTCTGGAGGAGAATCAAGATAACGCATTTTATTCACAGAAATAGAAAACATTATTTAGGTGAAAACTAAATAATACGACACATTAACGTGTAGTTAAAATATCTTCACAGCTACATAGTTTTCTTAGTCGATATAGTGAGTTCTATTCACTCAAACTCAGTTTTGCGTTCTCGAAATTAAAATATAATAGACATAGCTAAATTTACCTAAATACATCTTCAGAGACTGAAAAATTTGAGGATTGAGGGGCTTATAAGACAGAAAATGTGGCAGAATAGAGGGGTAGCCTATAATCAACATTGGGTGATACCTGGCTAACATGGTGCTAGACAAAATTTTTATGTACTTTTCGATAATATAATTATTATATCATCTGTTTAGCATGGCATTTTGATATTAGAAATTCACGCAGATGTTTTTTTTCTCTTGTATCTAGAATATACTGAGGGCACTCACGTGAGCAGCTGCGTGGTGTCCTTCTCGATCTTGAAGAGTTTCCTGGCGGTGTAGTCGCTGAACTTGTGGATGGCGCGGGTGATGTCCTGCTTGCGGTCGATGTCCGCCTGGTCGGCGCTCTGCCACGACTCGATGTACACCAGCGAGACCCGAGTGTTGAGAGTGCGGAAGTACTGGACACAAAATGACGAGTTAATCAGGCGTGAGACTGAGTTTAGGAAACTTAAATTTGTTAAAGATTTTTTGGCGTCAAAACATGAAAGAATTATATGATTTGTGCAATAACATTTGATTGCAGTTACGGCATTCATTTGAAGGAAGAATTTTCTGAATCCTTAATCGTGAATTTCACTTTTTTGTATGTATGTTAGATTTGTATGACAAAAAATCACTCAAAAATGAAGAACAATATATACGTAAAACATATACGTATAACAATTTAAAACATCATATCATAAATATGTAGCGGTGTTTTCACCGCTGTTCCATGTTTTACAGAAAAGGTAGAAACAATTTCTTTCATAAATAAAAAATTTGGCTTCATTTAGTGAAAAACAAAGTGACATTTTCGGCCATAACTTTCGCCATACGCGCATAGATCCTTTTGGCGAGCTAGATGGACATGTAGAGACAACTTCGTTAGGTACAAAATTGGCGTTCAGCTCTCGGTTGAACCCCGGAAACATGCTATTATTCACTGGCAAAACGTTTTGATTAACTCAAAAATTGAATTTTGGACAAGCATTACTTATTTAGGGGGCACGGAACTTTTAATGAGATTATGAGTCACGAGATTTCGCTGAATATGATTGAAACTTTTGGAGTTTTCGCACATTTTTTTTCGGGTATCATTTTGTGGGTAGAACTTAGTGGATTATGAAAGTTTATATCAACGTGGCCTTTAAATAGAAATTTGAATTTTAGATGTTGATAATGTTATATAATTTCAAATTAGATTTTTTCCTATTAAAGTCTAGATTGTTTGTATGTGAGCGTAGCTATTTTAATTCCCAAATTAATATAATTTTAGCAACGACCCTAACTGTCTTATATAGCACATAATTGTTAAGAACAGTTTATGAACAATGAAAGACCTCTTGTCAAATAAATTTCTTGGAATTTCAATAAGGTGCGTCAAAATAAAGGACTTAATTTGTAATGTTTTTTTTACTCCTCTATTAAAATTAAACCTTAATAGATAGCATAAATCGGGAACATTGGTATTCCTAATAATATTACTCATTTGTAAGCATAACTTGAGAGTTAAATATTTAAAAAGACATTTGGTTGGCAATGATTTGATAATTATCATATCTTGAATTCTTTACCTGTGGTATAAAATAAGTAGTCATGAGTAAGAATAATTTACAAAGTGTTGTACAATAAAGAAAAAATGGATGGACTATTTAGAACGATAGTTAATTGGAAAATAGTAATAACAATGATTGCTAATCCTTGGGGTAATCTATGAAAGAAGGATTTACAATATCAACTGGAGGGAGAGAAGGTGGTTCAAACACTGGCTAGCAAATTCTAATTAAAGGAAACAATACTAAACAATCCACTGTCTTAAGAAATAAACAAAATAGTTTTAAAGGATATAAAAAATACTTTCGATATGCGAATAAATCGATACTTTGCGTATAAATCGCATCACATTATGAAGACACTGCTGAATAGAATAACGTACTTTTCTAAGTGATAAAGTAATGAAAATTTAAAACCGTTTATTCCTAAGAGCTACCAAGAAGATCCCCCTTCTTTAGGATTAAACCAGCTCAGTATGATTATTGTGAAATTATCAGTTTTACTCCGAATCAGAGGTTTAAGGATTAAGTTCTGTTTTGCTCGCCTTGCTAGTATAAATTTTGCTTTTGAATTATTTCTTCTTTAAAAGATTTTGAGCTTTTATTTTTTCTAGTTTGTTAGTCTTAGGATTCAGTTTTAAAATCCAGGAATCCGTTGTTGATATTTTTACTCGATCATGTTCTCAGAGTGGTGATGAAAAATATGTTATTCCTTTACTAACCAGAGTAACCAGAGTAAGTATAGCAACTATACCTCATTTTCGGTCGATAAAATTCGTTCCAAAAATAAATAGAATACAAATTATTTGCGTGAGGAGGTTGTACCGCCGCGTCGTAGATCACCGGCGTCACCGCAGCCGATGCGCGGCTTAGCCCGCAATAAATGTGCTCAACCCTTCTCCTAAATATGTCATACTTGTCAGGCGTCGCCATGACATGTGTTGTTACGGTTTTTATTGTTTGTCTCCCCGGTTTTAGGTAATTAGGTCCAGAGGGTTGGCGACACATGTTCGGGATGCTTGATGCTTGGATTATTCAAAGTGCCGTTTAATGTGTTGTAAGAATTGAAGGCCTCTCTCGTATGCAAAAAGGGTATTTTTTCGAAATTGCTGAAATTAACTCTCAGAACTGTGTTTTTCAGAACGATCAGAACGATTTCCTGCTAAAAACTGCTAAAAGTTTTGGATGGATATAATACAGGGTTATTTTTAATATTTATTTCATTTTCTACTTACTAGATCAGCAATATTAGCAACTTGTATGGCATCGTGGACGACTTCGGAGCGAGTGCTGCCGTTCCTGCGATCGAACATAGCCTTGTCGATGACCAGCGCCGTCTCGATGTACTTGGTGGTCTCTCTGACGTCACGCCTGCGTCGGTTCAGCGCGCGCAGCCCGGAGTCCTGCCACCAGCGCCAGTTGTGAAATGACGAATCCCTGGGACAAATGGTGATACAAGATTTAAATTAAGTTGAAAATTACGTGAGGGGTTAAAAGTTCCTGTAATCAGAAAAAAAGCTTAGCGACTGATGCTACAAGAAGTATAATTCACAGAATATCAAATAACTCAACAATCATTGGAAACCTCAGTAAATAACAAGACAAAAAAAGTCATTGTTAGTATTGTACTCAAGAAAGCCATTGCCCTCTGAAACCTTTTCTGTCCAAAAGAAGTGGAATATTTTCTCCAGTATCTGGGCGAGGTAGTGTTTAATCAAGTTGATCAGTCCCTCCATAGCTATGGGCTTATTATCGGAAACTAGGGAAATTTCCTCTCCCGCCCGGGTGGATTGCTTCCGACACTACGATTGCCCCATTGTAAATATAAATCTAATCTACACTTTATTTTCATATGTCGTAATATGGGAAAAAGTTGTTGCACTTGATTTTGCATAGTACACAAATGGAAACAAATCCATGATAAACAATTTGCCGTTGCTTATTTGCCATCTATTCAGCATATTTGGCAAAAATCTCATCTGTTAAAGTCTGAAAATCTTTTAGTCCCAAAAAAAATACTTGAGTAAGATAATCCAAAGCTAAACTCCTAAAACAAATCTTCGACTATTTACTCTAACAATTAATCGATTTGAGCAAAATACCTTAAGATTAATTTGGGCTACGTTTACACTACAGGACAATTTAATGTTTAAGATTAATTCCTTTCGGGATAGCTTTCAGGGCGGGGGCGTTGGAAGGGTCGGGGTGGAGTGGAGTATGGGGAGGGGGAGGGGGCGGGTGCGTGCTCTAAGGAGATTAGTCACTAGCAAACCTCACGTCTTGTCTCGTATCAAACGGTCCTTCACAAACAAATGAGTAATGTAATGGCGCTGTTAATTTCTCAGAGCCGATGTCGTTCATGTTTGTGTATCAAATTCAAATGGTTTTATGTTGTTTATCGTTGAAGTATAATGAACAGGGTTGGTTCATTAATTTACTTTACACATGAACTGATTCGCTAAATGCATTATTTTGACTGATATGTGGGAGATACGGTAAAATTTACAAATCGATGAACTTATACTTTTGTCTATGTGGGCACAGAATGTAGGAACTAAGAAAGTTTTTCTCTGAGATAAACAAAAGCAGATCGAGCTTAATTAATTAAAATTTGTAAGTGTCGTCCGTCCGTTCGGTTCGTTCATTAACTTTTGAAATCTAATCGTTCGCTAAGCGACACTTTTTGAATGTCAATGCTATCATTATAATATCGCTGAGACATCAAAGTGAATGAAAGAACGAACGGAAATAAGGGGGAGAGCCTTTGAAGGCTCTACGTCCATCACATTCAATTAGTGCTATCTCTGGGTACTCAGTTTAATTGGTAAATCGAAATATAAGTATTAAAAAGTACACGATAAATATTACTTTGTGTTTAATTAGAGAATATGCTCAACTAAGTGTCACGTGTATTATTAATTAGTGAAAAAAAGGATTTTGCTTCCTTTATCTTTTGAAAAAAATGAGTTTCGCAAGAGGTATAATAATATATTTTACTGGCATTATTATTTTTCTTTCAATATAATTATGAAAAACATGTCTACTATATTTCCAGCATAAACTCGTATTGTGCAGATTGGCACTCACATTTAATAAATGATTCAAGTGAACCCAATTTGTCGTCAAATGAAAAGAGCCCTTGACACGCGGTCTCGCGGGATTCGGATTTCATTTTATTGATACTCAGGCACTAAGTAAAAAGGGGTATTATTGCTTGTTTCTATGTACCTTAAAACAGTGAATTTGTAAATCTTAAATAGTAGTTTTATACTTTAAAGGGAGGTTGATTCTATATTTATACGGAGATTCCCTTAGGTAAATACGTTAGTGCTCACCTTAATTAGTATATTTTTTAAAACTAATCTGCTCTTGGCATTGAAATTAAGATCTCCTTAGAAAAACGGAAAGAAAAGCAAATTTGACCACTCATTAATGAATTTAAACAACAAATTTCATCTGTACATTTATCACGATTCAAATTCGCGGCCAGACTACAGAAATATCCTAGCATTTTAGAAAAAAATGAATTCCGTACGAATACAAGGCACTCATAAATAGGCAGCACGATCTACGTACAATCCATCAGAAATAATGATCGATATCTACGTGGTCCTGAAAGTAATGTCATCACAGATCACCGGGGCGTGGGTGTCAATAATTAATTCGAATTAACGAACCGGCGGCCTGCGGTCACAATTATCATACGGGGTCATACGCTTGTTCTGAATGAGGGCAGTATTTTGGATTTGTTTCTGTCAACATTTGGTCTCGGCAAATTAAATAGTGCGAGAACTGTGGCCTGTTTGATGGATCCGATGTCGGGATCAGGTGTATTGGTATTGGGATGTGTTGTTAGTAGTTATTTTATATGTTGCTCGTGGCTTGGCTTGTCTGGATATCTGTTATAGCGGCATACATTTTATCCTCTTTTAAGAAAGTTGGGTTAAAGAGGCCTCTGTGTCAACTAAACCCATATCAAATTTTATCGAAATTTGTTCAGCTGTTTGTGTACGTTTTTTTTCGGTCACTGAAGTTTGAGTAAATTACATTGAGTTCAGAATAATTATTTTGGGTATTTAATAATAACATAGTACGAGTATGTTGTGAAAAAGTGCCCAACAATTTTTCGGCCTTTTATCCCGAAAAAAAACATACCAACAGAAATAAAAACAACAGATTTAAGGATTACAAAAAAAATATGCCGCGAAAATATGGAAAACTGCATAACAAAGTATTTCCCTTTGTCGTCCAAGTTTAAATTATTTTCTCAAACAAATTCAAATGGGATTCATAAAGGAAGCTCGCAGTGTGTATTCGAGTAAAAAAAATCCTCTCGCAAGTTGGCAGCATGCATTATTCACTTTTCACTTGGTCGCGAGTCTTCAGACCCATGATTAATAGTTGGAGTTACTTTTTTTTTTGATGCGCTTGTGTTGCCAGCAAGTTTCAGGTTTTATCATTGGAACAGAGTTTGAATGCTTTTGAAAAATGTTTTTTATTATCTTGCATGTCATCTAAATGTGACAGGTTCTACTTTTAGATTTTCTCTGTAACCAAAAAGTATTTTTGCTAAAAACAACACATAATCTGGTAAGAGTATTTTTGCAATGCCTCTATTAAAGCGTACCTACTGACGTTGCTAAGCTATTTGAAAATCTAAGTAAGCGTAAAAAATATGCTAAAACGAAAACTTTTTTTTGAAAATTTCTTTGATCCTTTTAACCTGTTTTTCGGTTAATATTATTAAAAAAAAAACAGTTTTCTGCGAAGAATCTTAGCCAATATTGTTAGCCGTTTTCTCATGTTTGGTTTGAAATTTTGCATCACCGGTGTCATTAGGTGTGTCTGTGCATTATAGGTAAGGTTCACACAAACAAGGCGTTGTGAAAAGGTGACTGTTTCAAAAAGCGAATTATAGGCTCTGCTATGGTCGAGTAACTCCGGACACATCGTCTAAGGGTCCAAGGCTTAACACTCGAGTGAGTCATAAGCTCTATTTGTATTTAATGGGTCCATTGAGCTTCTGAACATAAGGAGAGGTATGTAGCATTGCCAAGTTGACCGAAAACAGTTGTTACGTTAACGTAGATTGAAGTAACACGTGTTATACCGAAATCGATATTTATGGGGTAAAGTTATTGCCATTTGTAGGGCACAAACTTGGGCAAGATGAGTATTTTCTGATTCGGAAAAACTCGTTAACATCCATATGTTATTTGGGGTAAATCGATCTTCTCAACGTCAATCAAAGGCACGACAATTCCTATTGTTCTTGGAGTCTTCAATCCAATAATAATATGACACATGTTACACTTTAGTTCAGACATTCTCCTACAATTTTCTAGCTCATTAATTTCCAATAACAGTGAGTAAACTGTTTATCTCAGCATTGCTAAACATTTTTACAAGTAAGGAGGAACGAGTAAGTGCTCTGAATTAATAATAGATGCTGATGGGATGTTGAAGTTGCCTGATTATGTAAATAAGGCCTGAGTAGCTGTCTGCAGCTAACTCAGACAGTCGTACATACAGTTAAACGAAAAGGATCTGACTAGGAATTTAGAATATTAACTCGCTGTCTTAAGTCACCAAGTCAAATGATCTATGCAAAATTGTTTTCTACAATTTTTTTCTAGAATTAAAAGTCCTACCACAGGGCGTACAAGTACTATTCCCATTTCCCAAAATAGATCAGATAGCTGAATTAAATTGAAGTTACCTATTTATATTGAAATGCAAGCAAAAAATAAATATTCTAAAGATCGTCCAAAGAACTTAAGTTTCAGATTTCTGTGAAAAACAATAATTAGAAATATTAAAAGCTAGTACTCACGCGCCAGGGTCATCGGAGAGCAGTTCCTCGATGTAGGGGACGTGCTTGGTGCGGCGGCTCTTGGGTCTGAACTCCAGCTTGTTGGCGCACCCCTTGTTGGCCTTCGTGCGTGCCTCGAAGATCACATGAGGGTGTTTCTGCTGAAACGAACCGATAAAACGTGCTCTTTTTAGAAGTGTTCAAACGTGTAAAGAGATACTATTAAGGTTCATGGAGTAGTCATTTAAGTAAACATTTTTTCTAAAATAAAATGAAATATTTGACACGTCATTTATGGTAAAATTACAATGAAACAGCCAGAAATTCTGTTGAATTCAATTGTAAAGATTTAACATGGTGTGTTTCCTTTAAAACGTAAAGTACTGCAGTTTTAAAACTCGAGGCGTTCAAAACATTTAGCTTGAATAAATACAGACTGCCCCATGTCCGGGAGTTTCGTATTTACCAAAAATTGCATTTACAAGTATCTAAGCCATAAACCATCTTAGTACTTTGCAAGACAAGTATCTATGCCACTCTTCGTAAGATTCCGATTTTATACTTGTTGCTGTTGCACCTTTTGTAAAACTACCATCGACTCTAAAAAAATCGTCTCGAAGATTTCCTCAAGAACATCAGTTGCAGTAAAACCGTAGACTGCTGACCAACTCCGAATGCCTCAAAAGATAGGTACTAAAAGTACCTCGCTAATAAACGTGGCTCCGGCCACCGACACGGAAACGAAGTTGCTTACGTTAGAACATTTCTGAACGTTTTTTCGTTAAAATTAGTTTCATTAATCACATTTAAGATGTCTGCCGGTTCAACGCTTACTAATTTAAATCGAATTATTGTTGATTCATGCAAAAACTGAGTTTTAATAAGACCAGTGTTTTTACTTTCTTTTTGTTGTTTAGGAGGTTCGTATGAGCTGTTATTTTAAGTTGATTTATTTTCTACTTTGTTATTAAGAGTACAAAATGGAAAAACATTTTATAGGTTTAATGGACTGAGATGGTGCGATGATCTGAATGAATACCACAATCAATGGATAGAGGAATTAGAACCAATACAATCCTGAGATGAAACAAATAATTTATCCTGCAGTGGGACAGTAAGTTCTAAAGATCTGTGTCAGTCACATGATATCTGCCATAAAAATATATGTATAGGTACACTAAAATATAAACTACGGCTTAGGATATAAGAAGTGGAATTGTCTCTATTTTCATCAAAATCTTATTTAAATTCAAAGGTTCCAATGAAATTTAGATCTATTTGCAGTATTCTAAAACAGTGCTGAAGTTTAAACTAATAATTTGTTATCAAAGGTATCGGTATCATTATTGTTATGACATAACGAGTAGTTTTCTTGGAAGAGGTAGTTAGAGGCAAGCTGTTCGCCTACCGTGCTCAATAAACCCGGCTATTTCTCAGAATTCCTTCAAATAATATTTACAGCTGATATTGTTGAAGCTGAATCCAAACTATGTTGTTGTGTAACAAGAAAATAATTCTTGGAATGATTTTCAATTTTTGTACCTATAGCGAAATAACGAAAGTCTACACTTGAATTTACACAATTCAAGTCATATTTCATAGGCCATAGGCTAAAAAACAATGTAGTACTCGAAAGTAACTTTAGACGCAATATTTTTTTTAAATCCATGAGTCATGCGTTTAAAGAAAACTAAAAAACTCATAACTATCTACTTTTTTCATTAAATATCCTGCTACCATTAAAAAACCTCCAGCACTGGACAGAGCTCTCTGAAATTGCCATGGAAGACTTAAAGATTCTCTCATTGACAATTTAGCCAATCAGCTTTTGGCGAGATCGGCGGCGCTGTGAAAGGAACGATTGTAGCCTGTCCGCGTCTATTGATTAAAGGTCTCCGGATAAAAAGGGGGTCAAGTTAATCTGGGCGGATGAGGCAAGACCTGAAAATGTAAGGAGTTTTGTTCTGATATTTGATTGGCTTATTGAACAACTGTCATTATTTTCCATGTACAAGCTAGAATATGGCTTAAGTCATTTTGCCGAAAGTGCCAAAATATTGTTTCTTTTAGCAAACCAGACACAAAATTACTCCCTAAATAAAACCCTTAAGATTACTTTTGAATCGAAAACCAACTTTACGCATACAATTATAAAGTTAAAAGTAACTTAACACGAGGCTCTACAAGCAATAATGAACTTTATTTCTCGGGTTTAGAGTAAGAATTTGGTCTTTTGTTTTTGGGTAGACGTGCCTAAGTCTCTCTAGACGACCTTGGTACCACTTAAGTCGGTATTGTCTTGAGATGTAACTATATTTCTGTGTAGGACTTGGAGTGAGGCCAAAGATTTCTACTTTATAATTAAAATTCGAGAATAATGCCGTATTAATTTGATAGACAAGGGTCCATTGGGTGCTTCTCAGTTTCGAAACGCAAAGGGGCATGTTGACAACGGGTCAAAATAATTGGACATTATAGATGGCCTTCAAACAATAACTGAGTACTTCTTCACTTTAAGTGATTGTTTAGTAATGGCAGAAATTTTACGATTTCAAGAAATTATTCCTTTCCATTCACAACCTTATCTTCTCATTCACAATAATGTTATATATAAGACATGTCCAGGATCAGAAATTAAAAATGATATATATGTTTATATTATCACCGGATCGTAATCAATATGTCTGTCTTAAAAGTTATATAACAACTGCTGTCGTAACAATCATAAACAATCGGGGTAGAGAAACGCCTCAAAGGAAATCTGAATTCCAAAAATACTCAAACCAGACATCTGTAGATTAATTATCACAAACATAAGAATGTAAATATAATTAAATAGATTACATTTACGACAGTTCTAGAAACTTCTCTCATCAAAGTTAATAATATTTACTCAAAATAAATCATCTTGTCGACTTGTTTAAGAATACCAGTAAGATTTTCGGAATAAGGATCTATTCCCGGTACGTCATTGAGAAGCGTCTGTTCAGTGTTGTTTTCTATTCCTGTGTCGAAGGTCACGGGGTAATGTCACCTGGGGGAACCATTTCAGTGCCCTAATTGACTCCTGGAAGACAAGCATTTCTGCTTCAAAAGTATTTATAGCAACGTGAGAAATGCTCGAGATTTACTTTGATTTACCTAAGTGCGTGTATACGCCCACAATAATCTCAGACATTTAGGACAGGTTACCTTATTCCTCAGAAGCTATTCAGGTTATTAGTTTTATGACTACGTGGAGTAATAAACTTTGTAATTAATTTAAGGAGGAATTAATTAAATAAATTTCTAAATGACGTTAATTAATCAGCCGGTACTCAACCAGATTAAAAAATAACTGCTTATGAAATAACAATTGTTCGTTTAAATCGATCAAATCCTATTTCAATTGTAACGTTCAGTTATCATAAATGTAGTTGAGTGGCGAATATAAAGCACCCTCGTCTCTATAGAGAGCAATTCAACCCTAACAAAACATAAGTAAGCCGTACCACGGTCCATAATCTAATTTAGCCGAGACTACCTTAGAAAGGACTATTGAATGCCTTATTGATGGACTGACCAGGCGAAGACACGTTGCGAAGCTTAATGATCTAATAAAATAGGACTGGTCGGGCGTACGTGAGGCGGGAGGCAAGCAGGCCGCGGATATAGACCGCCTCTACTGACACTTGCCAGACTTGGCACCGCGACTGGTTAATTTAAATCGTGGCCAAAGCTGAAGTGAAAAAAGACGAGGACTTTCAATTTGAGGGTTAGGTGGGAGGAGATAGAAATGTCGAGAAAAATGTTTATTCGTCCACTACGAAGGGAATGTGAAATGTATTTAACATTTCACAAGTTGGGTGCTCAGCTAAGTTTTTTAAAAAATATACTCATTTCAATTATTCAGATTAGACAGATATAAGTACTGAAATATTAATAAAATAAAAGTATTTAATCACGGTAAAAAAATAACAGTCATTTTATCTAAGTGAATTGTGAAAAAAAAATACAATACAAAAAATTAACGAAACTGACTGTACGTAATTTCATAAATTAAATAGTATACGTCACTTCTAGTCCCAGAGCCCATGTTCCGCGTCCCACAGTCACAGTTTCACACAAGAAACAATTGATCGATGTTGTCTCTCAGACTATATTGATGAACGATCCAAATCGTTTCTGAAGAACTATATTGCCTGTATCTAATATATGAATATAAAAGTCAATCTTTGCGTTTGCGAGGTGTTTAAGGAGTCTTGTAGTTCGAAGCTTAAAAAAAATGAATTGTGCACTCCTTGAAAGACAAAAAGCAACGTTTTTTAAATATATTTCAATAAACCAATTATCATCATCATTGGCCTAGCCTTTTCCCAACTATGTTGGGGTCGGCTACCAGTCCAACCGGTTTCAGCTAAGTACCAGTGTTTTACAAGGAGCGACTGCCTATCTGACCTCCTCAACCCAGTTACCTGGGCAACACGATACCCCTGGGTTAGAATGGCTGTCAGACTTTTTCAAGCTTCTGACTACCTGTAACGACTGTCAAAGATGTAGGAATAACAGCCGGGACCCACAATTTTACGTGCCTTCCGAAACACGAACCAATTAATCTGCGTTATATTAACTTTAACCGATTTCAAAAAGGTTCCCGAATAAGACTTTTAAGGCTATTACTAAGGCTCCGCTCTCTATTTGCCCGCCTGTCACCAGGCTGTATCTCATGAGCCTTTATAGAAAGGCAGTTGAAATTTTAACCAATGATGTTTTTTCATAATCTCTATACCCTCTAGGCATAAATTGTTCGTTTGTTTTACTTTCGTCTATTTCTACGGAATCCTTGATAAATCACCAATCCGATTTGTAAAAGAGCGGTTTTTACATGTCCATATAATAAATACTATAAAAATGAATATAATATGTTTACGTAAAAATCTGAACTAAATTATTTAATTATAACTTTTGAATGTGTGGGAGAAAATTGAGAAATATCAATACAGAGTTTTGATTAAGTTCTCGTGTATTTAAATTAGTTTAGTTTCAGTAAGTTGTTTTGTAATGTATATTATGTTGTGATTCTAAAGTGTTTGTTTATGTTTCATATATCTTGTGTAGGCAGATATGTAAGCGATATATTGAATAGTTTAAAACCTATTTGAACGAAAACTCTTTGCTGACTACGCATTACAACTAATGTTTAATGAGAGTCTCGGGAGACTCATAACGAGTAACTAGGCTACTTTCATTTTAATAGAATTAATAAAGCGTTTCGTGGAAAGAAACACGATTGAGACCTGACTTATATATCCAGAATATCATCATCGGCCTAGCCTTTTCCCAACTATGTTGGTGTCGGCTACCAGTCCAACCGGTTTCAGCTGAGTACCTGTGTTTTACAAAGAGCGACTGCCTATCTGACCTCCTCAACCCAGTTACCTGGGCAACACGACACCCCTTGGTTAGACTGGCTGTCAGACTTTTTCAAGCTTCTGACTACCTGTAACGACTGTCAAATATGTAGGAATAACAGCCGGGATCCACAATTTAACGTGCCTTCCGAAACACGGAGGAACTCGCTATGACAAAGATGGTCACCCATCTACGGACCAACCGCGTCAAGCATAGCGATCGAATGTGATCGAATCACTTATGCGGTTATAGCACAGCTACGAGCTCCTCATTTTTATATATCCAGAATAATAACACAAATATACTCGTATAAAAGACATAAATGTTAAATGTTTACAGACATTTTATTATAAAATCTTGACAAAAATGTGACACATCGCATACCCATTTCATCCAGACATCATACAAACAGAAAGTGCGTCACAACTTTAATAATATAAGAAGTAAAAACTTCTTAACATTATTTTCGCGTTTGTTACCGTAAAAGATCATTTGGTTTTTTCCCTTTGGGCCACAAATAAAACGAAAACTGGAGTAAAAACAGGCAACTCCTCGTAGCAGGAGGTTCAGCCGTGAGAAATATCCAATTTAGCCGCGTTTGCCCTGTAAATTGGCGCCATTTTTCATTTAGACCGGCCGCCATGTTGTGTGCGAAACGCCCGCGCCGCCACTAAAATATTAAACAAATAATAATACTAATGTTTTAGAAAATAGTGCTTGTTTGTTTGATTAAATTATTGTGCTTTTGTTTACATTGTTTTGTTCTGAACCTATTTAGTTTTGAAATACCTGTCGCGTCTTATTATTAAACATTTGAGATATAGAGGCGATGAAACTAAGCTATACACCTCGTCAGGCTTATTCTCAATTTACCTTTGTACAAAGTTCAATATACACTTAGACAGTCCACAATCCGTCCTAATTAATTAAGATCAATTTAATGAAAGGCAACACTCATCCCAGAATTTAATAAAGGTACAAAAGAACGAAACTCTTTCAGATATTATGTAGAGTTGATAACAAAACATTAGTCTGCTCATAAAGTTTACGATGAAACATTTATTTATGTTAATCGATTGTAATTGGAAACTCTATTGCAATGGAACGTGATTGGATGTTTAATTCGGTTCACACCTGCTGAACAAAACGTTCATTTATACTGATCGACCTTTTGTGTACGTGGCGTGTTGTCTGTCTCGCGTGTTTTGTTTATTACTCATTATTTATGATGAATAGGATGTATTCCTTTCTCTCTCTCTCCCACTGATTTCATTATATACAGTACCTATGATTGACAAAAGGTAATGAATGTGATCACATATACAGGCTCCTAAATACAGATGAACACAAAGACTTGTATTGGTCTTTCGTAATCAAGTGTCAACTGTTGCTATAAAACCTTATAATACAGTTAATATTTTCATTACCTAAAGAATAATCAAAAAGTAAACGTTGATAAGTTTTCATTTTATCTAATATTGAAAGTTATAATAATATGATTTGTAGATTATAAGGTTTAATTGATTTCAATCAAAATAGAGTTAGTTCAAAAGTTTATTCTGCCTAATTGATCTTAAGTGGTAGCTAAAATCTAGGGCTCATTAATATTCGTAGGCTCAAAGGTATAATTGAAGCCCAAATATTGAGAGTATTAAACAAATGAATTAATATTTTAGTCCCTTAATTATAACATAGAATAATAATAGTTCTATTTTATAGTTTGAGAACTTAATTATATATTTATGTTTTAAGACTCGTCCACCTGGCAACACTTTTAGTCAAAATCAAAATTAAAAGTCTTTATTTCAAATAAGCCGTTTTCTAGACATTTTTAAAGCCTTACAATAATGGCTCTAGATGCACGGTTCCAATATGTCATTCTTGTAGAGAATAACCGTCTAGAATGAGCTACTATTTTTAAAGTAAATTATGACAGTGTAATCTTATACATTGTTATTTATCTTTTCAAAATCAGCGTAAATTTTCAAAACTGGTATCAAATAGTAAAATGGTATTTTTTTTAATAAAATCTGACACGCTAATCTAATCATGGAAAAGAAAACGTTACAATGAAGTGAAATTAAAAATACACAACGTAGATTGTCATTTAAAGTAGACAAATGACAATTGTTGAAGTCCTACCGCTCATGTACATCAGGTAAGATGCTCTAATATTATGACATGCAACAAGCCATGCGCTAAACATTGCCCAGTGGACACAAGCCCTTATATTTACAAAGGTCAACAAACTTGTATAAAATAATGGTGCGTGATTTAGGCCAGTGAAAGTAAGGGTTGCTATTTCACTTGAAAACAGTTTTGGGAGCAATAAAACAGTAGAACGTGACGTCACATAATAATTCTTATTTTTTGTAAGTTTTGCCTTTAATTTTCCGCTTGATTACAGTTTTGAATTAAGGTTTTAGTGTATTTAACCAAGGACCATTAACCTTAGCCGTATCTAGATTGATGATGAAATCAATTATAAGGATGACGAATTCCAAGTCTGAAATATATATTTTTATACGAATTAATTACCTACTGTTATTCATCATCATAATTTTGAAGCCCAAAATATCCCCCTGTTAAGTGGAGGCTGTCCCACACGTCTTCCAGTTGTCTCTTTTATGGTATAATTTCTAACTGGTCATCATCTTACCCCAATTTTTGGGGTCAGCGCAGAATGTCTTCTTCTTTCACACCTTTCTACTTGACGTCATCTCACAAGAAACTCTTTGCAGTCATGGTAAACTGGTAAAGTGGAGAATAACTAAAGAAACTCCAAAGAAGGCTGAAGATGTTCAACTAAAATTTCTCTCTACCTTTTTACATAAAACCATTTTCAGTGTCGCCCTCTACCTTTCTCCGAGTACTTAAAATCAAGTTCCAATACAAGAACATCAAAGTGAGCAAAACCATCAGAAATAGAACATTCACACAAGATCGTTTGCAATTCCAGTTTTATTTATCAGAGGTTGATTGCCTTTGCTAAGAGTTCGATGCAATTACTGGGGCCTTAATGCCGTCAAACTTGCTCCGAGTATAATGAGAAAACTTCACGAATGAGACCAGAACATGTTATTTCTTTTTTTTTTATAACTGTTGGCCGTTTACAGATTTTTAATGAGTTTTCGATTTTCTCGTAATGGTTGTTTCGAATTTTCAAATTTTTGGTGGACTGGGTTTTTAGGAGTTTTGAGGTATTGAGTATAGAGTTTGTGTTATTTGACCTGTTTTTTGGTTCAGAAATGTTACAATCGTGTGTGTGTGTGTTTTTTTTAATGTTGAATGAAAGAAACAGAATTAAGTGGTATATTACATTAGGTCATCTCTAGTTAAAAGTGTTTGCGATTAAAAATATTTGATTTTTTTTACTTAATTAAATGAATCGTGCGATAAACATTTTCTTTCAACCCTGGGTTGTAATTTTATTTAAGCAAGGCATCTAAGATCGTATCTATTCAAATTTTACCAAATGTTAAAAAGAAAAATATATATAAAACCTAATCTTTAGACACTCAAAATAAATTGCTACCCATCTAATATTAAACGGGGCTTGCTAGATAACACTTCAATCAAATCTTAGCAATATGGATTGGAATAAATCAGTTCCTATAGACCTCACAAATTTCAACCACCTCTGCAAAATCCTGCTCAGAAATAGCTAGAGCAAGCTAAAATCCACCTTAAGTCCTTGTAACACGGCTTAAGATGACAGAATCTGTTTGTTATTGAGAGCAAATACGGCAAACAGCTTTGTCTCTTCGTTCAAGCGAATATCAACCTTATGGTAATGGAGCATGTGTCGTTAAGGATGCACACGTGATCTGGTTTTCGCAGCATTTTATGGGAAACACAATATTAAAGCGAATGATATTTCTTCATAAATCGTTGCAAGGTGTCGGGCTTTTGTGGCGTCTTTAAAATATTTTGTGTTTGGTTTAAAATATTGGAAGCGGGTTTAAAGCTTACCATGAGTTTGCGATTTATTGTCGCGATATAAAATCGTATTTGATGTCGGTTGACAAAATATTATCTGCGACCGCGAAAGGCATTTCCTAAAGTTATTAACTTAAAAACATATTTTTTATTCGAAATAAGCTTCATGTAAATGAGTGTGCAAAACGAATATTAATGGCGCCCAACATGGGGCAACGGCTCAATGGACCCCTCCCTACAGTCCACTCAAATTCTGATGTGGTTTCAACAACGTAACGATGAACGAAAAAAAATAAACAAACTCGAAATCCTCACATACTAATATTATTATTCAATTTACAAATCTTCCAGTTGACTGAACAACCTTTTTCGTCGGCTCCATTTGCCTTTAACAGAAAAAAAAAGTTACAAACAAAAATAAAGCTTTTACAGAAGCTTTGAGGTTCGAAATTATTTTTTAAATGACTTCAGAATCCATGAAACCTAATATGTTTTGACCTTTTTGCTGTAGTGCCTTTGTATTTCGTATAATCAATGGTTCTGCCGTCTGGTTCTGAAACGGTTGTAAAGCTAATGTTAGTTACATTCATTGCTTTATTTTGTACAAAGGTTAAACGAAAACGTGAAAAAGGATTTCCTCTGATTGCTCAACTCCTTATAGGTTATTTCGGGTTCAAAAGAAAGGGAGTGAAGGAAGAAGAAGTATTAATATGAACGGAAAGTTCATATTAATACTTGGAGCAGGAGGAGCACCGGCTCCCTGTCCAAGTACCCATTTTATTATTATGAATTGTTTGATAGGTTATAGTACCTATCATTGGAGTTCTCATAAAGAAACCGCAACGTCATACATGTACGATACGGTTAGTTTTAGATATCACGAGTATGACCTTATATATTAATATAAAAGGTTGGCGAGTCCGCCTGGCACAAAGTAACATTAAAAAGTTACCCATTTAATGTAAAGCAGCCGCAATTGATGGCATAATTTGGGTCTTCTTGCTGTGAAGTTGTTAATTCCTTAGCAGCCAAGTACGCAGTACAGCTGCAGTTACTAATTAGTCAAAAGAGTATTCGAACTAAAAAGTTCGGTAACCACAACTAGCATGGTCGTATTCAGCCAGTATACCGCTAAACTATCAACAGAACTATTTAAATACTTTGAATTAGGAACAAGTAGTAGTTAAACTTTTACGTCTCTAGAGTCCGAATTAAATTGTCCTGGAGTCACACAAGCTTGTGAATAGCGGTTGGTTTGGCTCTCGTTTACAAATCCGGCTCGGGAACGGGAAGCTAATCAGAATTTCATGCATGACACGACAGCCACATCTGCCATTAATTATCTGTACACTGCAGCTATTTGAAAACTAATTACGTCTACATTAGCACCACGGTTATCCAATACCCCTCGCCATCCGTCAACTGCGATTACATCACTCCAAATGTGATCACTCAAATTGAACCCAAACAAGAAACAATGGAAAGTTAATTAAACCAAAACTTTTGTATAACTATGCAAATTTTCGTGTAGCCGGCACTAAAAGTGCGATTTAGTGGTATTATAGGGTTAAGATGCGTGCCCTCGAACTCGCGAATGTTGTAAAATTAATTCTGAATTTCCATAGCGCGTTTAAATAAACAGTTGGCTTACAAAATGCTAAGTAGGTATAAGTTATCTTCAAGTTTCGCTGGAATTTCGAGATTGTCAAAATGAGTCTAGGAGATTTGAGGTCGTTGTACTGGTCCATGAATAAACAATTTGATTCGATCAAAAAAGTTTGTTTAAAAATGAGTTTATGGATATAAGGCTGTACTTTAATGCGAATACTCGTAGTCTCGCTACAAATATACTTGTCATGTTTCTCAAAATGTAATAAGGTTATGTTTATTTTTTAAACTACTTTTACTGCATCACTTAAAATCATCGCTATAAAACTGATACCAGAATGTAAATTCTGAATTCACACGTCGTTTGTTTCACACCTGTCGCTTGATGTGTTAACCGAATGTATTTGGTTCCGAAAACGATAGAATATTCGCTGGAGAATGCAATACACAAGAATATGGCCGTATCTGCGACTATAAATAAGCCACAGGTGGGATTGAAGCAAATGCACCACTTAAATCCACTGCTCCTTTAAATTACATCCCCTGCGGGTGCAGGGACGGACTTGGGTGATGTCGGGGTGTACGCCGACACCCTCTGAATAAACTCAACACGAAAATAAACACGTACGATTAAATGTTTTTATTTTTGTATTCAGTGTGATATGGTGTGATAAAGTGAGCTTATAAGGGTGGATTTTAATTATTTTGTTTTACGAATATTCTTTAAAAAATGCTGTCCGTGATATGTTTATGACATATAAAAAATATTATTCGCATAAGCAAATCGTTGATTCAATTAATTGATATGTGTTCAGGCGTAAACGCCTGTTCTAAATGAATAGCAAAAAGTTGTGAAACATGTAACTATTGCAAATTGCATAGGCGTTTCGGCGCGTATTAGTAATATTCAATGTCATCGTTCACTTGCCTGACAACCATCGTCCGTGTAACTTCTAATTATTATATTAAACCTAATTTCGCTAATTTTCGGAGTTTTTTACTTTGATTGGCACCATTACATCCTCTAAAGTTGTAACATGGTGGCCCATGAGGGGAACGAACCCGCGACCTTCGCGTTATCAGCACGGCAGTTGACTTTGCAAGTCAGCAATCTATAAATTTTAAATTCATTCCGGCTTACACTCCTCATTTTGGTGGCATATGGGAAGCCGGGGTTAAGTCGGCAAAACATTTGTTACGACGAGTTTTAGGCGAATGTCACTTGACGTTCGAGGAACTGTCTACTTTATTCGCACAAGTGGAGGCGATTCTCAATAGCCGTCCCTTGTGTCCCCTCTCATCCAGTCCCAACGACCTCCTTTCCCTCTCCCCAGGACATTTCATCATTGGCCGACCGCTGATCGCTCTGCCAACACCAAACCTGGAAGACGTGAAGGAAGGCCAATTGCGACGCTATATGCGCCTTGAGAAGCTGAGGCAACATTTCTGGAGAAGGTGGCAGAAGGAATACCTCTCTGAATTACAACAAAGGACAAAATGGCGGACAAACACGTCAAAGCTGGACGTGGGAGATATGGTGCTGCTAGCTGATGACAACGCGCCCCCTCTCACTTGGAAACTCGGCCGCGTACTTCGTCTCATACCCGGACCTGACTGGATATCCAGAGTGGCAGACGTCCTCACCACCAAGGGCTGCGTGCGACGCGCCTTTGTGCGCCTCTGCAAACTTCCCTCAGCTGAAGATTTAAACGGTTGAAACTACCTTTCAACGGCCGGGAATATGTTCAGGCGTAAACGCCTGTTCTAAATGAATAGCAAAAAGTTGTGAAACATGTAACTATTGCAAATTGCATAGGCGTTTCGGCGCGTATTAGTAATATTCAATGTCATCGTTCACTTGCCTGACAACCATCGTCCGTGTAACTTCTAATTATTATATTAAACCTAATTTCGCTAATTTTCGGAGTTTTTTACTTTGATTGGCACCATTACATCCTCTAAAGTTGTAACAATATGCCAGATACACATATTTTAGAGGGCATAATGTGATCGAAACAAATGCTTTTTTGTTTTTAAAATCACAAGGCAGAGCAGTTTAATAATTCAATACTCAATAGTCATCACCTGCATCTGCATATCCTGCAAAAGCCTAGCCAAGTACATCCCTGAACGAAAACAGTTTCAGCTCGGCTCGAGAATTGTCTCGTGTAGTTTTTTCTCGGTAACATATTGGGGGTACATAAATCCAGATACGCCGGGAACTGCACTCAGCTGAACTGAGGGAATTCGTTACGGCTGGTATGCAAAGGAATATCTAACATCTTGTGTTGCCGGATTTAGGTACTGGCGAGAAATAAATGGGCAACGCCGAGATTGTGCAAATGAGTGTCTTTGTGACTTTAGTTGCTTTTTGGGAAATAGTGTTTTAAACTGAAACAAAATAACGTATGACTAAATTTTTTAATAAAACCTTTTCTTGTAAAATTGAGTTTTTTACATGTCTTTTTTCTTCTTAGTCAATAGTACTGATGGTATTTTAATGCGTAGATACGTGTTCTTTAAATACGTATTGAGCTAAATAATTGCATGGCTGGATTATTTAACACTATCAGAACACTGCGGAAACGGGGTAAGAATGTACGCGTAATATTTATTCCCAAAGAATCAACAATTATCCTGGATTTTTAATTATTGAACGAATTACTTTTGTACGATTGCTCAAATATTTTTAAACTCTGCATTTTTTTCAGAAATGTTTTCAGTACCTCCGATCTATTTCTTCTCTTGTAAAACAATGTACAAATATGGTCTGATGTAAAATCTTGTCAGGCTAAGGTCTTTACATAATACATGATGGTGGAGAGGCCTCGATAGATGCCTTTGTCCCACTTCGGGAGGCTGAGCAGTTTGCATAATTGTCTTTGTAGATCCCGGCGCGGATAATATGGTTATACCTAGAGCTGTGTATAGACATAAGGTCGATAATGCGTTGATTTTGAATTAATAGGTTCAAAATTAGGTCAAGTATAACTATTTAGAATTCGGACAACATTTATCAGTAGGGTATTTTGTTAAATATGGAATGACTTAATCGTTACATTAATTCTAGTTTTTTTTCTATCTAGATAACAAAAACATCTATGATACCAATGATTGAAATTAAAACATACTAATAACGTAAGCTTGTATGTTAAAGATACTTATTTCATTAAAGACTGTCGTTTAAATAAAACAATCACAGCAGTACTGTCCAAATAACAACCCAGCGATACCGTTTTCATTTTTTTTTGCTAATTTCAGATTTTCCAGCCGGTATCACAGTATTTTTTTTTTCTTTTAAGCAAATGTCATTTTTGCTACAAGTGCTCGCGTTATTTCTTCAAAATTAATTAATACTTCGGTTACCGGTCTTGCAATTCACATTTTAATCAATGTTTTACAGCAGCCTGTAGCCTGCGTGTGTGTGAGTGTGTGAGTGGGTCGGTGCGGGGACTTCGATCCCTGTCCCTTTTCTATCATTGTCAGGATGACGAATTAGCCTCATTTGTTTGAACAGGCCCTGGATTTTGAGTCGCGTTGTATTTTGGTTGAAGCTGGAGCGGTTTGCACATATAATTGTATAGTGTTTGGTAAGTCTGACTTTTATTTTTGTAGCTATGTGAGCCAGTATTTTTTTGCGTTATGTTTTTATTTTACAGTGCTTGTTGCAGTAGCATAACACTTGCACAGAGGGATCCGTACAAATAAAACGAAAGATAAAAGAAAAAAAATGGTGGGAAAACAACGTAACTCATGAAATTTTTTACTGTTCAAATAACCTTGTTGTTATAGCGACAACAAAAATGCATCATCCATGTAATTGTCGTGGTATACCTGTTCGTGAGGTGCAGCCCAGTGACAGACGGACTGACGGAGAGACCGGGGAGCCTTAGTAATGGGATTTCGTTTTTCACCTTGGGTACAGAAACCTAAAAGTAGTATCTATACTTGGTCTAACCTTACCTCCGCATAGCACCTAAATTTGAAATGAAATTAAAAAAAAACAGTTACTTAAAACACTTTATTACTCCTTTAAATAAAATCAATGAATCCGGATAACTTAATAGAGATACCAGCGTAATAACACATCAGCACACTAAATTGAGTTCTCAATTGTTTCACAGAATAATTGTAATCAAATTGGGCGAAGTAAATCGTGTGAGGCAATAACTCGTGGGAATCTCACCTCGGATATATCACGACCATCTTTATGAGAACTGATTCCCAATAGTTTGAGATATTCACGCGATTTATCGTCTTACGAACCGAATTTTACACATTATTGTCACCTCACCCAACACAGTTTGCATACGAATTCAGCCTTTGCTACTTTCCGGTAGAGTCGAAATTTGTGTGCCGCCGAAATGATATATTGAACGTTTAAGGCCGGTAATCCATTTATTTTTTGTCCTAAATGGTTTATTCGGTAAAATGGAAGTTTTTTTTCCAAGTAATAAAATCGCTATTATTTGTATGAGCTAGAAATAAATGGTGTCTTTGATAATAACATTGATTTTAACTATGGTATGCGTGGTTGTCAGCCGCCAAGGATAAACTAGAGAAAAATATCATTACGATATAAAACCTGTTCACCATTAATTAGCACTATTTATCAACCTGGCTCACCTTAGCAAAGTTTATTTAGTCTGAAGTGGGAAGGTGAAGTTAAAACGAACTCCGTAAACTGAACCGATGCTTTTAAAGGTTAAAGCTTAGCGCTATAGGTTTAAGAGGTTTAGAAGTAAACGCTTGGCTAAATAAACTGTTAGCATTATAGTGGAGAAACACTAGTAGATTGTCTTGTAACAGAACAACGAGCCGCTCGCCATTGGTGCTCTCTCTTTCTTTCACCGAACCGAACCGAGCCGAGCGTTTGTACTAACACAGTTAACTGTGAGAAGAGCAAAGTTCAATATTTAAAAAAAACTACATGATAACCCGCAGTTACCATTTTTCTGAACAGAGCTCCGAGCATTCGCACGAATATTACAAGAAATTGCCCCGTTTTGCTAGTCTATCACCACCATAAGGCATTTAGAAGTAAACGCTTGGCCAAACAAACATTAGCCATCAGAGTGGGAAACAGCTCGGATTGTGTGAATGCAAATTAACAACGTTTCGATTCCGAAATTGCACGAACAATCCCGAGCAAAGCCGAACTTAAGGTCGCTTGTCATGTAAATTGGGAATTAAAATTATGGGGATGCGAGCGACAGATATATCGTGATCGGATAGTTGCTGAGCTGAGCGAAAATGGCGGGTGAACGAAAACCGGGAGATGGGACGAAAAAAGTGAACGAGGTTTTGAAATTGGAATCTGACCTGAGTCTTCTTGACAAATATTTAAAAAATGATGCAATTTATTTTTAAATTCGATGACTGTATCTTCGACTGCCTTTGCTGTTGTGTTTAAACACTTTTATTTAGATGAAAAAACCTACTTTTTTTCAATTCGAGCGAAAAATGCAAACATAATTTAACAAAAATCTGTGAAACAAGGATGCATAGTTTCCCTATATTAGCAAGAAAGACCATTGCAAGCCATGTCCATATTGTCCATGTTTCATTAGTAGCTTAATTAATGTGGACTAAAACTCGACTTACATGTTGCTTAATTAGAGATTTAAAAAGTTTATTTCAATGTTAAAAAATAAACTCATGTTTTCGTAGAACCAACATAACATGAATTGTATAAATGATAATAACTGTGTTCATATTAAAATGGCCGCAAAAACCAGTAATTATATGTTAAGAAAATATGTTCACATATCTTGTTTTATACGTATATTTTCCTCTGCTATTTTTCTAAATTCCTTAATGAATAGTTACTGGCTGAAAACGTTATAACATTGTTTGTATATCAAAAAAACAATAAACATTCGAAATACAAAACATGAATGTTCTTGGACTTTTTTTAACTTCTTAATGAACCACAGTAATGTGACTCTATTGTCAAGTACTGTTATTTGGCATTTCATTTATTTCTTAATCTGAATATTTTTCTTAATTTAAAGATACAAGTATTTTGTCTTGTTAAGTCGTCGTGACGTTTCTATTTTTATATTTTCGTGACTTTTATCCATATTAATCTATTTTTTTTAAAACGCCTCCCGCTCTGAGTATTTTACCTAATTCTTGAATCGCGGGGTTTTACAAACATTCGAGTCACATGCACAAAGAAAACCAGACTCAGGACAAACATTCGTGGATCACACTTTTTATATTAATTATATGTGGTAAAGAAGATTTACTAGAATACATTTTCCTCATTATCTCGCTACAAATACAAATTCACAGGCCCTGTACCAAGTAACAACTTTGAAGTAAACTTCCCCCGTACTACATTTAATAACATTTACACCTCAAATTCAAACATATCTGAATGATGTACTTTCAAACTACATACACGACGAGTCAACTTAACTTGTAACTTCCGTGTGCTTTCAGTTTAAATCTAGTGAAGTTGTTATATGATAACGTATAACAGAAGGTTGAAGATTATGTTTGTAATGTTTGAGTTTATGGTCCAGTGAGAAAAACAATCCAGGTTAGGCTCTATAGGTTTGGTCTAATCTAATTTGCAGACTAAATAATTTTAATTTCTAAGCTGGCTCTAGATTGATTTTGGAATCGTTAAATTATCATTTCTTTAAGTGTGTGATTAATACCCTCTGATATTTTAATAATCACTATTAACCATTGAGCACAAAAAACAAGCTATAAAGTAGCATTTTTTCCAAAGAGGTCTGTCGCAAAAAACATTAAATACTTCATGTAATCTACCAAATATCATGACCATTAATTTAGTAATCTTATATCAAGGAAGACGTCCCAACGCACACACGCAATTGGCATCTGCAGTTGTTTGTTTTGGCCGTGATTGTACTCAGTACAATTACTCGTGAGGTTAACTATTATATCGAATGCTGTTATTGGTTGTACCCACGTGTGTACTCGGGACTGTGTCCAATTGTCTGACAAGCTAGTTATTTGAGGAAGAGTCACTTTGCATACTACATGTTATTCGATTTAATTAGTTATATTATGTACTTAATGTATATTACTATAAGTTGTAGTATTAACTCAGTTTTTGTATGGTTATTTAGGTGCACTTTCTGATGCACTGTTAGGCATTTAATTAAGGAACTTTACAATTATTAATGATGATAAGAAGTCATAGTCTCAAGTTATGCGTCAGAAACACTACCTAACCAAACATACTAGTTATAGAAATGATTAATATCAAAATCTTGAAATACCATTTTCATAAGCGTGTGAGACACATACAAGTATAAGCTTGCCTTAATCTTCAGCAAAATCATGTTTACCTGTTAATGTTCGACTAAGTTATAACTACGGATAACTTGCCATCACTGTACGTGTGAGTTATGTTGAGTTAAGTTCGAGTTACGGTGTTAGAAGTCGTGTGGTTATCACTCCAGATAAACTTTAGGGATTAAACAAAATTTGCTTATTAGAGAGCATTATTTATATATATTAAATTCATTTATTCAAGTGACCATGACTCATTTTGTTAGTAACAATATTTACTTAATTACTATGTTAGTGAATTACAAAAACAACCTAAGATAACTGCCTGTATCAAATCACCACCGCAGGTCTATCACCGAAGTGGAAAGTCTGCAGCAGTGATTCATATACAGGCAGTCGAGTCTACTTGCTTTACAGCGCACTAAGGCGTTGGGGCTGACCCCCGCACACGGCGCACCAGGGACGCGCATTTTTTCCTCATTGTTGCGTAGAAGCAGTCGACGCTTTATGAAAATTAAAAGAGATAGTTATGTCAGTGTTTAATTGTATCAATACTCGGTAAAAGTCTTCCCAAAAAATTACATCCATCGAATTAGGAAAATTTCCAATGGTTGTTTAAATTTTTATTTATTTAGTCTAAAATTTCTTCTGTCTGGCTAACGCCTTTGCGTACGTGCGTTGAATGAAAGTAAAGGCATTACACATAATTGCTATGGTTTTGTCATAAATAGCTTTAAATTGCAAGTGAAGGCAACCCAGTAATTAGCACGCAATTCTTTTAAACAAATCTGTTCGAGACTTCGAGGTCAAGCAATAAATTGTGCAATAAAGATGTGATACAATCTGAAACCGCAAGCATCGCTTAAATTATTAAGCCCTTTAAACTTACGATAAAAGAATCGTAAATCTTCGGCTCGACTCGGCTATCTTCGGTGATAAAGTGTAGTTCGTCGGCAGCAGTTCATTTCGTGCTTACACTGGGACTGAACGCGTTTTCGCGGTTATTTATGGTATAATTCGTACGTAATGGCGAGATATTTAAAAATGTTTTTTAATGTTGGCACTGGCAGCCACGATTTACTAGAACCATATTTGAGATGCTTCAGTATTTAAGCTCTATTCTGTATGGTTACATGTTTTATAGCTCTATATTGAAAATAGGTAGGTTCTGTGTAAACAGTAAAGTTGCAAAATTTGCAAAGAAAATTGGTCAGCTATGGAATAAATGACCTTAGTAGCTTACTTAACCTCGATTTTCATTTTTTCACTTGTTGTTATGGTAACAAAAGTAGGTACCTACATCATATTTGAAAACTGTATGGATACTATCTTGTAGCAGACGAAGAATTTTAGTTATATAGTTCCGTTTTTAGAATGTGGGTATGGAACTCCATAAAAAAATAAAATAAAACAGCAACACAATATACCTTTACTATCGAAACTTAGCCTCACTATCATTGACTGCACAAAATTAATAAATTATTGTTGCTCTACTTATGTATAAACTTATGGCGAGTAAGTCATGTTGCGGCTATAAATCTAAAGCCGTGACTCCGACACGCCGCAACTTCGCGAAGTGGGCAGGACCGACGTGTATTGATGTGCCATGGATAACTTTCGGATATATACGGATATTCGAATATATCCGCCAGATGGAATTGCTTACGATATCCACTAATATAAATCAAGGCGAAAGCTTTTTAGATTTATTTTTTTGAAGGCATTCTTTAGCTTAATTCATTTTCATTTTTAAAGTAGGACCTTACACACTCGACACTTTTAAAAATTAATGCGGATGTAATGATTAAATTCATTTGCACACTAAAACACGTAACGCCACTGTTGGACACAGGAATCTTCTCAAAAAGGGAACGTATGAGCAATTATGACTAATGACTATGAATATATGAGGTTCAGTACGATGTTTCCGTAAAAGGTCACATTAGCACTTTGCCTGCGTTGGGATCGAACCTGCAGGAAATAAAAAAAACAAATGACACACGCTATTCAGATTCCCGTGTCAGCATTACGAGTAGGTAAAACGTAACCTAGGCGAGGGACACACAGGCACAGTGCAGCGCAAACCCCGGCATTCAATTGTTCGCTGAATAAGCGCCAAGTTCGGAACTTATTCCGCCAGTGTCCGCCACGCTTAACGTAAATTAGTTTAGTCCGCCGGTTCAACCGCAGTGGTAATCAACGCCAGGTCGCGCGATTCGACGCAGACTAGAAAATTACAGGGATTTAGTCTTAGAACATTATGCAGTTCGAAACTTTGATGTTATTTGTAGCTACTTAATTGCTAATTTCATTAATAGACACTGGTAAGGATGATCATTGTCGTTGAGTCACCGACAGACAATTCTGGCTGTCTATAAAGGATGTCTGAGACTCGGAGAAAGGACAGGCTGGAAATAAAGAGAAAAAAATCTAACCTGTAAGAAAAAAAAAAGAATTCTAGGATCGTTTTGAATTCAAGCATTCAACATAGATAAAGACTGAATTTAACTTAATGTACAAGTAAATTCAAACCCTAAATACAACAGCATTAAACTGCAATTCCACTAAGACGATCCGGTTGACCAACTGTAATTCGTTAGTCTGTGCCGTGTTAAGTGAGAATGGCGGCTAATCTGCAATGCATGCAAGAACTATTTGAGCAGCTAAATAGCCTTCTGGAACTTTTTGCTAGCCGGCGGGCTATTCTGTAACTCCAGCATTTTATTTGATTGTGAAGATACGTGTTTCACGATGTTCTGAACTACAGTGTAAAGTGAAGGCAGTATGCTAATTGGGTCACTTTATGTTTTATTTTTAGTCGTCGCGAAAGTTATTTAAAAAGTAAAGTTTTGCTTTATAGTTTCTGTCTATTCCGATTTTAATAAGCGTGGAATTATTAATAATTTTAAATAATATTAGTTTTATAAACGTCCATCTGTGCGTTAATTATACAGAAAAATAGGTTTAGTCCTTAAAAAATCTCTTAATAGTACTAAAAATTGACATGCCTATGCAAATAAGTCACATTTGGCGTTGATTAGAATATGAGCAATAAGGAATATGAATATGAATAATATCTCAAAATAAATAAATGTAAACTTTCAATGTTGCGTCGTTAATCTGATGTACGACAAAACATTTCATCACCAAAAAGGCCACATTTTCAACAAAGTCTTTACATCGATTACGAATTCTTCAATACGTTAGCATCGTTTATCAGCTCCAATACTTTAAGCCCGAGCCTACAGATCGAACAACTGTAATTCAAATAGCTGAATAGCATCGCATGTTAGGACCGTGTCACACAAAAAGAACGATTGAATGCTGTAGATGTTCACTCGTGAACGAATGGAATGATTCGTGCAATTCAATCTGAGAAACAGAATTCTAAAGAGCTTGGCTTTTTTCTGATACCTTTAACATGCCTTGTACTTTAAAAAAAAAAAGAAGTGGAAAACAGATAGTACCACATTGTATTGGTTATTTTTTTTTGTATACAGTCATTCTTTTTTTGCATTTTAAGAAATGCTTGACGATGTTGTAAAAGTTGTTAGTAAATTTTATAATCTCTCATTAATAACACATTTTTATAAGTATAATATTTTTTTTACTTTTCTTAGACAACGTAGATTTTAAAATTTACTTTTGCATAACGTCTCCCGTACTTAAGGATGGGATCCTTGTGTCGTAGGAAGTTTCAAAAGAATTCAAATCATATACAAAATTAAACACCCTAATAGATTTATAATACAGACTATCGTTACGTACAAAAACAATAAACTATCTTATCCATAATTTTGTGGGGCATAATTTTATCCGTGCCCGTTCATAAATGTCACAAGGGCTCATAACTCTAAATGATCCGGGCACACCGTATGTGTTCGCGAGTTTAATCCCACTTCAATGGTGGCTAAACGATGCTTTTGTTACCCATTACCTTGATTCAAATGATGAATGAATGAATTCGGATCTTATTTTAAATGGAAGTTGTTAAAAGGACCCGAATTTCTGTGAAACGAGTATTTGAACAACACGTCGCAAATAAGTAGGTGTTGCTTTATAGTTAGCATATCAAGTAGAATAGGAATACAGGTTGGGGTATTACAAGGAAATTAAATTTTATAGTAGACTAAGTTGTAGCAGTGTTTAGAAGACCTTGAAGTTTGAAAAACTGTATGATCAGATGCATCTTTATATACTAAATACTGAGAAGGTGAGGTGTTACGTCTGTTGGTAGAACTGCGCGCTAATAAACACATTAACCAAAATAATAAATTACACAAAAATGCATGAGCACATTACACAACCCTAATAACACTTGTAACAATAAAGTTTAACCCTAAAACGCGACGCTATCTGAATTTCGATCGCGCGGCGTTTGATTAAAGCGCCTGCAATCCAATCCCGTGACATCTAAATTTATTTCAGTGTTAAATTAGCCGCCATTTTATTTATATATGCAGTGCGGCATCGATGTCATTGCGAGTGACACGCGGTTCGTGTCACGCTGTTGATAGAGTGCTGACAGCGTGATTGATAATGACCGAAGTGAAAAAGGTTTGCAGATGGAATGCGGGGCCTTTTGTTTTGAGTTTAAATTATGAAAAAATAGACGAATGTATTAGTAGTGGGAGTCTTTTGTTTTGTTATGTTCGTGCTTGTCCATGGTGACATACATAAATGTTATCCAATTTTTTTTCTTGTACTGTTACAAGAAAAAAAATTAGATAACATTTTTACCTAATTTTTCTTTATCTCACTTACAATTAAACACACCCTCCATAAGTCCAAAAGTAAGTGACCAAAGAATGAAAATCTCTCTCTGTAAACGTGTTAAATAAATCTTAAACTTCTCGAAAAATCACAATCCCTCTCCACAATTGAGACTCTACCAGCGCGAAAATATTTAGGCTGAGTATACAATGTATACATACGGCTTGATTTATCGTCCAAGATTTGCGTCGGACGTATGAATGCGTCTTAATATGTCTCTTGTCGAGGGATTAACCCTTCGTCGCCCGATTGACGTGAACAAAGTTGGTCGAATAGCTTTATGGACCTTTCTCCACCTTTCAAGGGTTATGGAACGTTGTTTTTATGAGGCTACTTTGTTGAAAGTTCTTTGAAAAGAGTTTTTTTTTAGTTTTATAAGTTTTAATTGTCTTTCAAAGTATATTAGTGCTAAGGGTACGTTTTGTTGAATGACTCTTATGTTTAAGTGAATGCTTAAAACAATCAAGAGAGACGGAGAAAACAATTCTTTTTGAAAAAATCCTATTTATTTGTTTCATAGCACTACTACTAGATAAATAACCCGGGCAATATACTAGGGAACTTCACTGTTAGTTATTTAAACCAACAGGAGCATAAAACATTTACAAACTAAAGCTATTACTCAAATACCCCCGATTCCCATACATTTGAAGGCAAATAATTTGTCCAGGATAAATCGCGGGAATCCGGGGCAAGCCTGGAGTCTGTACAACGGCTAGGTCTTACAGAAGTTGGGGCAAGTTATGACAAACGATGCCAGTGCTAATCCCGGTGAAAATTTACGCAAACATTTGCCTCGAGTTTCATCTTTCTTGGTACACTTGTGTATTGGGGATTTATTTTGTTTTGATAAGGCCTGAAGGATTTATTTCGGTGATAGCTTCTTTAAAGTTTGACGTTTTCGGATTAAGTTTACTTAGAAGAGCAATAAATTTTTTTCTTATTGTATCTTTATAATTTTATCACAAATACTTTTGGTATCTTATGTGAGAACAAGCTGTTGCCCGCGACTTCGTCCCCGTGGGTAGGAGATATAAGTTATAATTTATGCCTGCCCTGTTATTTTCACAATTTCCATTGTATCTTAGCTCCTATTAGTCGCAGCGTGATGGTTTATAGCCTAAAGCCTTCCTCGATGAATGGTCTATTCAACACAAAAAGAATTTTTCAATTTGGACCAGTAGTTCCTGAGATTAGTGCGTTCAAACAAATAAACAAACAAACAAACTCTTCAGCTTTATATATTAGTATCGAGTATCGATTAGTATCGATTAGTAATTTTATAGATAAAACTATTACCTTCCCTCTGGAATGCTCTCGTTACTACTATTCCCTACTTAGGAGTGCCTGTCAATACACCGAACATCTAAACTAATTAAACAGCAGATACATATATTACCAAACGCAATGTACTGGTGCACCCCACTAAGCCACGTGATCTCCATCTTGTGACGTCACCCGTCACGCCTGCTTAGCGCCAATCCGATAATTCCCTTCGCCGTGACATCGCTTTTGATGCACCAACTGTCACAGGGTAAAGCACTCTATAGTCTGCGCTTATGTGATCGCACTGATTTGACGTGCAAAGGAATTCAGGATTCGCTTCCCGCTTTGACAATTCGTTCCTGTTCAATTTGTATCGAGGTTTAAAGGGAATGTAAAAGACTTGCGCCGTCTCGGTTGGTACGGCTCTGTGTTATTGCAGTTTTAATACTTTTGTTCAATTTGTTACTTGTCTATTCTAGTCTATTTTTTAATTCCTGTCTTCCTACCACAAGTTACATATTCTTTCTAGAAGCTCATTCTCAAATCAAAAGTTGTGTCACAGTGGGAACTAATTGTAAAGTTTGATCAAAACAAACCTGTAGCGACAGTACTTTTCTTTTTAATAAACTTAATTAGCAATAACACGTCTGAAACAAAGGAGTCGTATGTCAGGCGCGGCACCTGCACCGCTCTGCAACACAAACTAAAATGTAACTACTCGTTAAACTTAGTCTCGCCGCAATGCCGCGTTTTAATATTCCTAGACGTAAATGACAGACTGCACATGTGCGCCGACAGATTTCAAACACGCTCCAAAATTAAACAATGTCAGTTTAAGATATTCCACCGCTGCGGCGCTAGCGTCGTTTGCACTGAATGCAGACGTGACAGCTTGAAATATTGTCATTGTCACGGAGCCGTCACGTCGGGCTCTCGTCGACGTGTTCCCGGCTGGCAATAGCGTGCCGATGTCGAATGCGGTTTGGATACAGCTTAACGATTCAATGCTCAATCGAATTCGTATTCGGCGATTGGAAGTAATCGAATAATGCGATTCGATAGTCTCCGATTATGATTGCGTTTGAGAGAGCTTCAGAATTTAAACTTGTTTGGAGATTTTCTGAAAATTAGCTTAGATCCATTTTCTTCGAATATGATTTAAATTTTAAATGGGGGCGAATTATTAGAAAAGAATTGTTCTTTTATCGAGCCCCTTGCGTTGATTCATGTACAAATACCACAAACCATGCCTCTCACGACCCCGCTTCCAGCAAACACGCCATGAAAACTAATATTTTACAAGTAACACGTGCTGTTCATCTCATGAGCATCTTTATCTCGACTTGAGCTAAAATATAAAGGCTGGGTTCAGTAGCTGTTTGAAAAATGCGAACCGCTGGCTCGGGACATCCACTATTTATTGGGGCATACCTCACGTAAATGGGGCTCTTAGTGGCGCCCTTAGTGGGGCCAGAAGAGGGTACTTCTGAATTGTTTATTCTATTTATAATGTGTTCGGACTTTTACAATTGTGGTATGTTCACATGTTCCGAATTAATTGTGGGATCGTTTTGGCGGCTGTCCGAGGGTTAGTTATTACTCGTAAGGGGAATATGCGTTTGTGGGAGAAGTAAATGTAATCGCTGTCTTTTTATTAGAATGACGTTTAATTTACTTTAATTGTAAGACGAACAATTACGTGAAAATGTGTCTTAAACCTGTTGTGTTACGTTCGATTTCAGCGTGACATTATAAGGCTGTCCTATACGTTAGGTCTAAAGCTTTAAAATAAAATATGACACAAGATTTTCCCTGTTTCTTTGCCACAATAATAGTTAAGTGCGGGTCTCCCACGACTCTCTGCAATGTTTAAGGTGTGTGTTCGTTCACATCACTGATAGCAATCTGTTGTTGTTAGAAAAGTATCATGTGAGTGTCGTATTTTTGCAATTGAAAGTCTTTTTAAAATCTTTCTCGGAAAAGGTATCCGAAAAGAGGTGGTTAAAACCGGATCTTTTAAAAATGTGTTTATTTCAATATTTGCTCAGCGTCTTTAGGGTCAGAGAAAGAACTAGTTGCTTCTCGATAAATACACCTGAGCAAACCATTAAATAAATAATTATAAACCCGCCTCACGAAATATTAACTGTTACTATTCGAAAACGAGGAAGTCTGCAAAGGACATATATTATAATTTTCAAATAAATTTAATCAAAAATTATTATCTAGACGTATACTAATTAAACTTTACCACACAACATATACGACTATATTAGTCCAGAGCCCAATTAAACACGCAATACTAATATGGAGTTGGAAAATAGCTCCCCCTGTATAACTTTCTGAACTAAACTGTTTCAACTAAAATCACCAGCTGGGCGCGCTTGCTCTGCATCCCGCTTCAGCTATCAATCAAGTTAAACAATTCTGATTTAGTTTATATTAAAACGAATTGAATGAAAGGTATTTATTCTGTAAGAAAGATGTATAAGCACGTTTGGCTTTTTTGAACTCGCTTGAGTCGATATTCCCTATCTGATAAGCCTGAGAAGAAATGTCAGGGGGGATCAAAACTATTTTAAATACCTGAATGGATGTTCAATGACTTTTATTCAGTGCAGTAAACTCTTAGAGTATTCAAACCAACGCCTACAGACAGCTCGTCTGTTAACCCATAAATTTAATCAATACGCAACTTACAGCCACTTTACAAGAGGGTGTAAACGCGACAATCATTCGCCGCACGCTCCGCATAACCGTACCGGGACACAAGCCACGCGGGCCATTGCAGTCATTCGGACCATTGGGGTCATTCGGGCCGTACGGGAAGCGGGCCGTAACTCTCACGTGGTGCCATCTAGTTATTTATCGCACCATGATTGGATGGCCCTCTTATATTTTTATATTTACTTTATGTTTCACGTTACATTATGCCCCTATTATATTTCCGAGTTAATGTTCCACTCCAAATTGAGTTTCGTTTATTTTTCTCGACGTTCGCTTTTTATTTTTTTGTATTTTTATGATTGTTGCCCACTTGTGTGTTGTTAGTTGGTCATTGTTGATAACAATTGAATGTTTGGAGGTTTAAATGTTTTGTTTCGTTAGTTTTATTGTTGTTTGGATAGGAACGTAGGTTTTTGAATATCACTGCATTTCCATCATTTCAATATACGTGGTCTTTAAAGGTAATGCAAATAAAGGTTTTCATTACAATATGTGGATAATTTTGGTATCAACAAATACGAAAGTTATATTTGAGTAATCCTGACCTTTACATTTTTTTTAGAGTTCTGTATTCAACATGTAAGAACGAAACCCTTTCACTAAGGCTACGCTGTCTGACCGTCCATCTACCAACAGACCGTTACTCATGAACTGTTTTAACTTGTTAAAATGGTGTATTTTTAGTACCGCTAACAAACTTTTTAAAAGTAAACGTTTAGGTTATGGAACGATTGGTACGGTCGATTAGATAGGTCATATATTTTAGAACGAAAACCGTTTGGGTTTGAATCGGACATGACCGAGTTTTTTGCTTCTGGCTAAATCTCATTAACTTACCCTATCCGTCGGGTCTCAAGCACAACTTTATTTATTGACCGCACAAACATAACTTGTAAGCCTCGCTAACCCTATTCGAAGGACCAAAATATTTGGACAGAAAGAACGATTTATAACACTTTATACCGGCAATACAAATCACGAACACACATACCGCCGCTGTAAATCTTACCTCAGCATATTTTTTTCCAAAATACTTGGATATTTATTAACAACATAAGTTCATATTTTCGTAGGTATAACCGCTCGGTTCGGGAAGCCCGAAGAACTCATTTCCTCAGTAAATTCCCAGCGGAGCAGTGAACGGGTTGAATTAATGTAGGACCCTCGCTAAAGATCATTTTTAGGTCAAATGAAACATCGATACACGGTACGGAGGTTTAAGTTATGTAACACGATTGCTGGTGACCTTGGCAATGGCGAAATAACTTGACATTAACAAAGAACATTATTTTCCCACGTTATTATAAACTCACTTTCTTGTTTGTTTGTATGTTTGTCGTTCCTTTTGGATTTTTGCAACTCAATTTTGAGGCAGTTCTCGATAAGCTGGCAGGCTGAAATTTTCGGGGTCAGGGTAGCTTCCAACTCGATGACAATACAATTTAAGGCTATAAAAACAATGTCAAAGTTTGATAAAATTTGATATTTAAAAACGTGGGTATTGAGATTTTTTAAATCTATCAATTATTTATTTGAGTCTAGAATCTCCTAAAACGTCAAGCTTTATTTATTCTACTTATCCGATTTTAAAGACGTTAGTCTATTGCTCTACCATATAAAAGTTCACCGACTACGATAGCTATCCGAAACACGAAAAGCTACAAGAACTAATAAAACGCTCCTTACAATCCAACTAAAACAATAAATTACTCTGACTACAAAATAAAACAATTTAGATACTACGACTAATACATAAATCACGTAAAGATTAAACAGAACGATTGTAGAGTATAAACACGGGAGTAAAAGGACGTTTTGTTATCTAGGCCCGGGTAAAAAATATGTGATCGGGTGCTGTGATAGCCGGCTACCGGCCGCTTTTAATTACTTCAGACTTCTTTATTTATGAACAAAATGTACCCTATGTACTTGTTATTAAATGTTATACTTTTATCTGTATAAGTTGCTCAGGTATCCTTGATCAGATAATTGGATAGATTTGTGTACTCTACAGCTTTTTAATTGGTCTTTGCTGTTAGATTGGTCGCAGGTGTGACAGTTTTGTGCATCATGGTGTGCAACGTCTTATGCGCTTAGCCAATGTATAAGATATCGATGGTTCAGTAAGAGTTGATACTATGTCCATGCCCATGAAGATTCCCTGCCACACCAATAAAAGTTGTTGACAGCTTCAATATCAATTAATTATTTCAATACACAAATAATAAGGTCTGATACTCGTTGTTTGGTGATTATCCACAATGATGTCACTGTATATTCATGTACCTTAAACAATACTACAGGCAATCGGAAATCGTAAATTAAAAAAACAGGTAATTTAAACAACGTTTATTCCTCAAAAATGTTCAAATTAATAGAACATTTACGAGCGGTGATATATTTATGTTCGGTATTAGAATTGGCCCACGTTGGACGCGTATAATATTTTACTGCGAAACTTTTAGTATTTTTAAGAGTGATCTGCTAAGTTTGGCCGTTTGCCTTAGACGCTGTTGCCTTTATAGCCCCCTCGTGTAATAGCCCCAGTCAAATGTAGCCCGGGTATGTTTGTGAACTGAGATTTTGGTTACAAATGGCTTTTTCAATTGGAAATTTCATACTGGGAATGGGAAGGAAAATAGCTCTACTTTTGCAAAATATGTATTATTCTCAGAGCACTATTTACTGTATCAAAAATGGTAAGTTAAGTTGAGAATAAAGTTTTGTGTCGTTCAAATTGTTGTGTCATAAAAACATATGAATGATATACAAAAAATATATATTTATGTATTACAAAAAAATTGTTCAGCATTGACCATTTACACTATTCCTATAGAGCCCACTGTTTCCCACTTGAGTAAAGGCGGCAGTGGGCCACAGCGGGCTTACTATAACACTACATTAAAAAAACTGTCACTAAAACATTACACAAAGAAAAAGCAGTATAAAAATCTTGTCACTCAACAATAGTTACAGACCACTTTGAGTCATTGTTCTTCATTTGTCACACCTTGTAATAAAATGCCATTGCAAACAACACGAACATCGAGCAATTAGTTCCACGTCGAGCGCAGACGCCTCACGGGCCACGGCGACTGCATATTTCAAAACTAGGAACATCTGCTCGAACCACACGTCGCATTACGTCACAACTGCAAAACCTAATTAGTTGCTTCCCTCATTAAGCAGTTGTAATTTGCAACATAATAAAGAGAAACTGTTTGACAAACTCTCTATGCAAAGTGCTTAAATATATCTCGATAGTATATGAGGTATAGATGTGAAAGAGAACAACTTTCTCTAATGAAACTACTTTTACGGATTTTATCGCGGTTTAATTTTTTATTTTAATTCCCGACGTTTCAACACCTTTGCAGGTATCATGGTCCCGTGTCACGGTGTTAGTTACCGTACTCCTCCGAAACGGCTTAACCGATTTTTACCAAATTTTATATGCGTTTACAGTAGGGCTGAGAATCGACTAACATCTATTTTTCATACCTCTAAGTGATGAGGGTTGCACACACTAAAAAAAACTATTTTATTTTTTCTACGATATTATTGTTTGTTTTTATTTTTTTATAATATATAATTATATAGTCTTATTTTGAATGATACATTTAGTCCATTTACGTAGCTAACGAAAAGCTTGTATGTCAAGATTTTGAATAAATTATGGCTGTTAATCTGTCCGTAACATGGGTTTTTATAAAAAAAATCTGTGATAATTTCAAGTGTTGAGCTATGACGTTTCATGACATACAGCCTAGTGACAGAGGGACGGATAGATAGCGGAGCTTAAAAGATGGGTTTCCGTGATTACACCGTTTTTACGTAATTCTAAAAACGCACACGACGTCATAGTTTTTCCCACATCCCAAAACACACATAGCTCAGACGGTGACTAGCACTTGCATGCACTACTTATCAAGTTATGTTTCCCAATTAATTGGTACTATCCTATAAATCGATCCATCAGCACAAGCTAAACAAAACAGATCCTCTTTCGAAACTATCATTGGAACTATACGTCAACACCAATTAAGTTCACCCTGTATAATGCATAGCAAGTCCACGCTGACCGGCCCGAGCGAGAGTTAATGAAAATTAGTTTTGTTCGGCATCCAACTGTTAACAATTGTTTACAATACTTGCACATGGATATAATACTAGTTCGCCCGTCTAGTTTAAATAGAGAGTTTATACGGATACTAGTTTTATAAGTACTATTATGTTTGGGTATGAGTTTGCTAACGATGGGAAGCTGTGAGGAACAGGGTTTTAGGAATTTATAGTGCTTTCCGTGTGATGAAATTACATTCAGAGATTTGCTTTTAATTAGTTCTAAGGACAATGTTGCATCGCTGTTTAATATAAAATGAATAGAATTTGAATTTGAGGTATGAGTCTATGTGAATATTTTTTTTTTAATTGCGGCTTTGACTTGTCATTTCGCTCGGAGAAATTTAGTTAATTATTTGATTTATAGTATTAAAATTCAGATTAAATATGTAAAATGATTACCAAAATAAAGTCATAGTAGTTATAAGATAAGTTAGTTTGAAGCTTTACTAAGAATTGAATATTGCATATGGAACTATGTTCTGATTAATCTCGTAAAAATTATCAAATACCTCATAAAATTAACATTTTAAATTTCACCTAAAACCAAAACTATAAATGTAGAGTTTACAACGTGTCAAACCCGTCCACGTTATCAAACAAATATTTGTTAAAGTACCGCCGTTACGTTAGTTGACTTTCGTGCAGGCAAAGTACAATAAAACGCAACTTTGTGGGGCCGGTCGGCCGTGCGCGGTTTGCGGTTTAAATTATGTAAAGTGTATGTATGTATGAAGAAAGTTTACACCACTGGCTAACTCGAAACTTATACACATTAACACACGGATTTTTAAGCTAGAATTAACATATTAGGTGTTTTTTTTTATTCAGTTTAGAATCCGCTGCTTAACAGATTGTCTTCGTATGAGTATTAGGACGAACCATTGTTTCATGTTAGTCTTTTGGGGTATTTTTATCTAAGAACAATTTTAAGAAAATTTTATTGTTGGAGTAAGTATATTTTCATTTTTTTTTAAATAAATAAATGCGGACAACATCACATACATTGTTCTGAACCCAAAGTAAGTTGCTAAAGCACTTGTGTTATGGAATTCAGATACAACGAAGGTACCACAATATTGTGCGCTAAGTACGGAATGCTAAATATTCTTATTATTTTTCTTAGGTTCGGCACAAACTACAGGAACAGCTTAAAGGTGACCCACAACTTTTCTTAATACAAAAAAATAACAGTTTTTCTCCGTTCCAACAAAAACCTGTTTACTCAAGTCTGATCTAAGCCTTCGATATCAACTTCAATCATTAACTGTCGGCCCTAACACTTTTCTCGGAACTTTTTCAATCGAACAACACGACGGCACCATTTATTATCCCCTGTTTGACTGGACAAGTGTCGTGTGTAGCTGGCTTTATTTTCCCGCCGAACAAACTCGCCTGCTAGCTAGATTTCTTTTGTTTTCACTTTTTCCCCCATTCGTAGTCTCGTAGACCAGTCAAGCGGTCGTTTTTTGTTAAGTAAAATTTGTACTTGAAATCCTTTAGAGTTTGTCCTGCATTGCGACACGTTTAATTATCATTGTATTAATAAACATAACAATAACAATGATCTTTCATCGCCCGTCAAACACAACCTCCAAAGGGTCGAAAATTACGAAATAACCGATATCATTCGGCAATTACTTGTTAACCCAAACTTATTGCTTGAAATAGGATAAAGTGTGGCTGAATGATCAGGATAGCCCCTGAACGGCGGCGGTGGGCCTAATGGGGCCACAGAGGAGGCCTCATTGAGCCCCAAAACCCTCGTATCTCAGTCTTTATCACTGAATATCAGTTTCACAGCAGAGCGTTTTGTATTATTCATGGTAATGGTTCTATGGTTTTAGACTAATAAATGATGGTGATAATGGAGGGTTAAGTGTATTGTTAGCGTGATAGAGGAAGACAGATAGGGCGTAGTGTGTATTATTAAAGCTTTAGAAATTATAACTGGTGATATCCATGTTTGAAACATAAAATGTTATGTAGTAATCTTGTTTAAGAGGAATTTATATTCTGTATTAACAGTTTTCTTCTTTGAAGACGATAAAAAACCTTATTTAATATATCTGTAACAATTTCTCAGAAACCAATTACGCATTTAGTTTTATAATTTCAGCTAAAGTTCAACGAAGAATATTATGATACACGCATCGCTGAACCTAATAAACAGTATTAGCTCTAAGCTCTGTATTCCAAATTCAAACCGAGAATCTGATTATTCTCTCCCTAATTAAGGAATCTAATTCGAGATTCGAAATCAAACAGCAAAACGAACTGTAAAATTATTTAAATTAGAATGTTAATTCGTCAGTGTTGGGCGCGGCGTCGCGGCGAGCGCACCTGTCACCGAGCACGTCTTAACACTGTCCGAAAGTTGCTGCTCACCCCACAAACTCGTGATTAGCGCCCATTTAGCGTAGCCAGGGTGGCCCCAAAGTTGGCCGCGGACGTGAGTGGCTAACGAGCCGTTAACATTTTTACTCGCGCCGCAGCAACAAGATTGTTTTTTTAGCTTTTAATTTAAATTTAAATTATTGTCAAAGCGTTTTGGGAGAGCTATAAATATTTTTGGGGCTGGAGAGTTATGTATTGATGGAATATGTATGCGCTTGAGATTAGTACTGAGCCCATTGGACGTTTAGGGAGTTGGGTTTTCAGGATTTGGTAAACGACGTTGTTTTACTTGATATGATATTATGCTCTTTATGAAATTTTGTGGATAGCACATTTCAGCCAATCCGACATTATATAAGGTTGAAAAAAATGTTTTGTAATTTGGGTGATTTATTCTTCATAAATTTATCAATACTAAAAAATATTTTAAAAAATTTCCAAACGGTATCATAAGAACACATAAACAGAGAAACACGACTCCGCACCCGTGACACCACAAATTGGAGTCGTGACGTTCACGTCTCGTGCAAGTAATTCAAATCAAACATGCCGCATGGATCCCAATCTAATTTCCCACTTGAATTAAATACCGTCGCAATTCGCTGGATTGGATTAACGTTATGGCAAACATTTGGTGCGGTTACCCCCGCTATGTAAATACAGCGTGTTTGTAGTTTGCGGGGCGAGTCAGCTGACTGCGAGTGTCTGCGACTTGCGGCTCTGTGGACGCGAGCTCTTCTGTACGTGACTGCCAGAGCAATGACACGCTGGGGCTATCGAACTAACTATGTGATGGGGTAGAAGAAACTATTACACGTTTTGAGATTCGTTTTTGTTACTATCCATTACAGAACCAATAGTTTATAAATAAGCTGGCAGATTATCAGCAACATATGCTACAGATAAGGGCATTGTCTTTCAGATGATTGTGAATTATGATCTTCAGAAGTTCAACATATACATTTTATAACAAAAAAACCTGTAACTGTGTGTGCTTCAAATTAATACATGACTAAAAAAATGCCAATACTTGCCATATATTAAAAGCGTCTTGCTATGTTTGCAAACATATACATTGTCCGCATTTATTATATATTTATTCTTTATACATAACACCACAACAAAATGTCACAGCGAGTGTTACATCTCCGTAAAAATAAATCCAAAAACTAAGTTTTAAAAGCTATATAAATGTGTATATGTCACGGAGCGAGGGTGAGCCGCTGTCAGCGTTTCATTACTGGAAGTGCAAGCTTACCGCGAGCCATTTTTTAGATCCAAATCAATTTATTTAATGCAGCAAATGGAACTGGTTTCACGCGATATTCTTGCTGTACTAAACCGATTTTATTGCGCGATACGATACGTACTGTTATCACAACAATACCGACACGCTTGCTCTGAATAAAGGGATGGTAGAGGTGTATTGACATACTTTTTGATTTAATGTACGTGAAGTTACGATTTGAAATCTTTAAGACCGTGTTTCAAAATGACTATCGCTAGCTTTTATGGTGGCTATCTTTGGAGGCTCTGAGTGTTTTTTGTGAATGCGAAAGAAAACCTCAAAAAAGTCACCCTACCATGTATGGTAGGGTGACTTTTTGAGGTTTTCTGAAATCCTCTTTTTTTGAAATCCTGTAGGATTTCACAATACTGAAAAATGAAAACAAACCTCATCGGCAAAAGCTAAAAACTCAATATAAGTTTTTTTTTAATTCCATCTTGTTTCAAGGCTTGCTAATTAAAAAGACTACTCAAAAGCTCAACTTATACTAATCAAGTACTTAGTAAAAATTCAGCATAACATTTCCTACACGACAAACTCGGCAAGCTAGCACAATACTGTCGAATTAATTCGCGCCGCAAACGCGAAATAAAAAATACATCGCGTCATTCGTTAAGGGAAGCCCCCCGGAATACTGGTGCTTCGCGAAAAAAATATATCATGAAAAAAAAGGGAAACTTCGAAAATGAAAAGTCAACTGAGTGAATTTGCAAAAATTGCTTCGGGGCTATGGGAGGCAAACGCACGCTACACTCGTGGAATTGCAAATGCTCTTGCGAGTGCTAAAATTGCGATTCAATTCCATTTAATTGAATACAATTATTTCGTGATGTCATTTTTAAGGTGTATCATGTTCATGTATATATTTTTTTGTCTTGACTTATAATCAAAAGCACAATATAGGGAGGCTTGAAAACTGTAAACATTACTACGGTGGTGACTTTAAAACATAAGATTTTTTTGTGTGGCTCACACTCGTATATATTGCTTGAAGAGTTTGGTGTACTAATATTACGTAGGACATAGTTTTTCTGGGTACTTTTAATTAGTATAGCCCTCTTTATGCAGCCAATTTACAGTAATCGAGAGAGATAACCATACAAGTGTTGCAATAATTATCTCATAGAGGCTCCTCTGAACATAACATAAGTTCCATCCTATTTTCCTTTACTGCTGATAAAAAACAAATAGTTGTCAACAGGATCAAAGTCACGACAGAAGCCAGTCTTCATTACAAAGCGCCAAAAACTAAACGAGAAATAAGAACGTTCAATTCGTGGTAGGGATTATCCGTTTGAAACAATTATTCCGTCAGTGGGCCGGTGATAATCCTCCTTTTGCGTGGACCCCGAATCGCTCATTACATCAGGCAATGGTGACTTTAGATGAAAAAATTGAATTATTTCGGGGAATCGTATTACATTTCCAATTTACTTGAGGGGAATGCCGATGTCTAATGGACCTGGTCGCTAAGGAGGGTACGAATTAAGTGGTCACGTGATCTTCCCCTAATTTCGGTCACGCCAGTTTTTGCGTAATGTTGTTTTGAGTATTTTTTGGGATGTTTGTTTTAAGTGTGATGTAATGCAAATGAAAACATAAAAAAGAGGATCTTTATCATTATTTCTGTATTCTATAAAAAGACAGGGTTTTTCTGAATTATAATCAATATTTTAGTTTATAGTAGGTTAAAATGGCTTATGTAAGTTACATTTCGTCTAATAAACTGTTCACTAGCGTCAAATACTTTCTGAAACAAAGTTCGAACAATAAATCTGAAAGGTCGACACTCGAAATATCTGGCTCATTTACTAATCTCAATTTCTCATAAATCTTCAGTAATTAAGCCGACACGGGCCAAATGAAGCCTAGACTTAAATCATCGTAATTAAAATCAATTTCATCTGACAATTGCCAACACACTGTCACTGAGAGGCATATCAGAAGCCACAAATCACAGACGCGAAACAATGGACCACTACAATGGGGCATCTTCACAAAGAAGCTCAACTCATTGCACGAGAAAGGATACGATAACACCACTATATCTTGGTCTCTCAAACTTCATTACTTCCACCCCTCTGACGTCTGTCTTAGCGGGTACAGGGGGAGGAGAAGGTCTTTCGTACTTGGGCGTTAGGTTCCACCGTTGAATCTAGATAATTGATAGATAAAGATCTGTAGAGGCTGAACGAGTTAGCTGCGTAAGTGAACTTTTGATTAAAACAGTTTCTTTTTTTCAGTTGGGTCTATGTAAAAAGTTTAAGATGGTTGTTTTCATAAATCAGATATTCCAGACAGTGGCCGGAGGAGTCTGAGGGCATCGTAAACTTTACGGTTCCGTGAAGTTCCTTTATGATTCTAGTTTTCTTGAAATTAACTTTTAGGTTCTCGTTATTACAACAATGAAGGGTTAGAATTATTTAGAGGCCATGTGGGAGTTCTTCTGGCTAACTTTATCCAAAGAATATTTTTAAAGTAAAACATAATAATAGTATTTACCATTTTTGAATAATGTGGTACGTTCTAAACCACAATGTTTATGTTGCTGTTAACCATAGCTGTGTAATTATCAGTAACTTTATAATTTGCGCGCATTAATAATATTTGAATTATGAACGAACGAAATTTGTGTGGTAATGTAATTAATATTATGTCAAAGACGGGTGCTATCACAATTTACAGTAAAATAAACCACCACCTTTAACCTGAATATAGTAATAACAGCTATTTCCTAGGGTTCAACTGAATGGTTCAACTATACTCACAGAATCTCAATGACGTCATAACACAGTTCACGGATGACGTCACAAACATGAATACCAATTCTAAACAAAGAAATTGAACTTCGACTGATTCTAGAGCACCGTCGATTGGTCTGGATAGAGGCACCCCATTCATTACGTAGAGGGTTACGACGCTACGAAAGTGCTACGCGGTGCTACGCCGCTACGAATATAGATGATACCATATCGGCTAGATTGATTCTATTTGGAAAGATGTAGATTTCTGAAACGTGTTCATTTCTGAATAAATATTTTTGGGTTAAAATTGTATTTGACTATGTGGGTTGTTGAATATTTTGTTTCGTATTCTATTTAGTCCACACTACTTAGCCTAGAATATAGTAAATAAAATATATTTTAAAATAAATCAGTATATCCTACTAATGTACTTAATAGAAGAAGTATTAAATTTAAACTAAGAAAGAAAGTAAACTGGAAACAGTACCCACTGTTTCCGCTGTCGGTAATCAAGTGAGCGAGAGCCTTTGAGTTCTTTAAGTCAATTTCCTTTTAATAATATTGCAAGACTATCTTTGCACTAATATTATTTTAGTTCTGTTGCTGTCTTTGCTCGATTATAAAGAAATCAGATTTATTTTAAATAATAACATAGTTACAGTACTGGTCCCATCCCATCATCCCTTCATCCCATGTTGTCATAAATTATCATGAAATCGATGTAACTGGAGTGGTACTTGATTTTACGAAAGAGTAAGAGAAAATTTAAGAAACTCTGCAAACAATTTTATTTTTAACTGTACTGAATAGTTTGCGAATCGTTGTGAATCGTAGTGTTTGCTTAACAAACTGCATTTTCCGGCGCCGCCCGCATTCCGATGTCATTAGGAATAGTGTGACGTCATCATTGTCTCAGCTGTTTTGGTAGAGACGTTCAACTTAATGGTGGGCACCAAACTATGTAGAGCGTTGGAGACAAACGATTTGTTATTTGTATTTGTACCATTTAGTGGTAGGAATCATCATTTGCAAATCACTCGTAAATTTTGCAGTAGTGGGATATTTTGAAGAAACATTTTCTCTTACAATTGCAGGAACAATTCAGTAAGCGAAGTATAAAGAATCTGCTTGTTAGTCATGAGATCTCTAACTTCCATATTTCTGGAAAATTAATGAAACACATTTCTGTAATAAAAACTTTCATGGAAAATTTGTTTGGCACAACCTAGTTATCAAAGTCCAAAGCCTAAAATCCGAACAGTTTAAATTATAAACCCATTAACTCCCTAATGACAACGTATACAGAATTTTAAAACAACTTAAAGTCCGTAAATTTCGAACTAACCACGAGCAACTCATAACTGCACGACACACGTACACTCGCGCACAGAAGCACTCCACAATCATAAATGCTTTGCATGAAAAATAGGGTACACTCAAAGACGAAGTTGTTTCGCTGATATTAATCACGGAATAAGGGGAGCTCTGTGCTGCGTGATTTGCACTTTCATACTTTGCTGTACGTATGACGTCACTCGCCTAGAGGCTTTGCTAGCTACTCTGCGGTAGCTTCTGTTTTATTAAAAATTACGTTATTTACGTAGTAGAATCGATCATGAACACATAACGAGAATAATTTGGTTTCTTAGGTATTTAGCCAGGAAACATATTTTAATTTGAAATATTTGTAAATATATGCGAAGAGTTCTTTGTCCGACCATTTTAGGTTAAACTGTGATGCTAGTCATAAAGTTTTCAAAAAAGTGTATAATACTTTTGATGGGAACATGCTAACACGTAACAATTTCATCAGACGAAAAAAAACTGTGTCTTACTTCTAACTTATTACGTTTTGTAATACATTACTTATATACACAGGAACCTTGCTAACGAACTTATAAAAACTCTAAGGATCATTTCCTAGAAATAAAAGTAATTACTATTTCTTAGGTAACGTTCTCAGGAACATTTCGCAATACCTCCGAGGCTTAGGCAGGTCGAACTTTAGTTTATTGGTGGCAGTACCGCTGCCAGACAAATGAGATATCGTTAGAGAAGGAAAATACAACGCTGTAGAGTGATTTCTTTGAACGACATCTCGGAATCGTTAAAAGTACTTTGGTTCGAGCCATTCTTAAAAGGTTTTCAGTTCTTGTACCTAAAGAATGAATTTTAGTGGAAAAATGGAGAGATTACATCATCGAAAATATGGATTTTTTGAAATTTCTGACGTAGCGGTTAAATTACTTTTATTTTTAACTACGTTTTTGTTTATTTACTGATAAAAGCAAAATACGAGTGTTGTTGTGTAGTCATGAATAACAACCAAAAAAGTCTATTGTGCTATACTCGTTTAAAAATATTAATAACGCCCAACAAAGAGTTTGGATCAGCTAAAAAAATGTTCGAAAAACTGCCAATTTGCATATAAAGTTACAACTGATAAAGTATCAGTTTCCAAACAAAAGACTGCGGAAAAAATATTAAAGATAGCGTGACCATATAATATTGTAGAGCAAGTGTCGAGCAAAACAAACTGAGTCGGGCTGTGCGGGGCAGATTATCGTCGACGTGACAAATGTGGCCCCACCGTGACACGAACACGTGTTATACAATACGTCACGCCGTTATTACACGAGCAGTTTTAGGGTTAACGTCATCGTGCGATGCTGCAGCAGTTTCGGGTTATTATTTTCTTTGGAGTGATGGACGGTTAATTTCGTGCGAAGGGAATTTTAGTGTCGGTCACCTGTGGGCTGTGATGGGCCCGACATGTAGTTGTGTATGACATTATAAATATAATTTGACACTTGTCTCTTCATTTCTTATTAAACAGCCTAAAGATTTCACTTGGATATAGTAAGAAAATCAAATTTAACGCTTGGTGAGAAGAATCAGAATAGGTTTTATAATTGCGGACTTAAATTATTTACATGAATTTACAAAAATGTAACCGTAAAGTGTGTCGTCGACCCCGTATATGAAATCATAACGCACTCAGGCACCATCGGCCTGGTATACGTCTAAGCTTGCATGTGAGGTTACCGTTCAATTCCAATTTATTTCCGATTTCGTTCTGCCATTGATTTGATTTTTTTTCCATCATGCCTTTCGCAACTCACGTGATGTTCAATGTGTTTACCTTTTAACTCCAATATATAAAATATTTATCTGAAATATACTCTTTTTTGCTCTGATGTCTGAGAGTCTTTTAGATTTTGTATAATTTTTCAACTTTATTACTACAATAAAATAATAGATATTTGGTTGTATTCACATTCACTGACGGCACGTCAGTTCATAACCTTTTCAAATCAAAACAAAATCCATGAAAACAACTTTCAAATTCTTTTCAATCCGATCGAATGCAAAAAACAAACTGTATGCCAAAAACAATAGGATTCTTTTTTGAAAAACAACAAACGATCCGAACTCAATCGGGATCTGTGACGGACTTAAAAAATAGTAGTCATTAAGAGAAACAGGGTTCCCTAAATCCATTGTATTCGTATAATTCCGTATAGTTCCGTACACAATTGAAGGAACGTTCTCAAAGAGATTACTCTAAGAGGATCTCGGGACAGAGGGACAGCCCCAGAATATTATTTGCGAAATTAGTTATCCTCTATATTTCCTGTGTATTCCTACAATTGTTTTGCTTTTGTCAGACAATTCCCAGCCTTTGTTGGTAAACCACTGGAACCTGATTGGTTAAGCCTGTATATTGTTTTTACAGTTCCAATATAGTCTCAGTGTCTGAGGTGTTCAACGTAATAATATAATCTGTTACTTTGTCGTATTAGACTCGATATTTCGCATAGAACTGTTAATCTTTTAAGTGAAAAATATACAAGCACCGATAGCGTGAAAGAAAAAACAAATGCTTTTTCAAATAACCTTTTTCGTAAAACCGTTTTGCAAAAATCAACAAAATAAAAAATAAAAAACAGTGAAAACGAGAATCGCTTTTATCAAAAGTCGACTGCAAAAAAGCATTTTCAACTCAATTTCATCTAATATTTAAATCCATATTTCTTCACTGTGGCTCACTTTGAGTCCGTTCTCCGGCGTCGCTTAGAATAATTACCATAGCTAACTATTTTAAACTTAGACTCGAGTTCTCCTTGAAGCATATGCTTAGGAGTGGCATTCAGACGTTCTGGATAAAGTTGGGACGTCTGGCCAACTTGTAGTCGTACTCTCCGCCACATATTAGGCGTTAACTCGATAAATGTTAGCGCTTTTGTCTGTGATACAAGCGGACTTGAGACGCCGCGCGCCGGTGGTTGCAGAGTTTCGCGTGCATTATACTGCTATATCATCAAGATGAGATGTAGAATTTGCCTTAATCTTGCATGCTACTGCGCTTAGTATTGAATTTGCGACGATTTGATTGATTCACGAGTTCAACACCATTCGACCTGATGCATTCATTGAGAAGGTACGTCGACTACGCATTCTTGATATCGATGACTATGTAAAATCAACCTTGCTGATTAGACATAAAGTATGAATTTCAAGTGTTTGAATATTTTTTGGATATGCATGGCACATTTTTTATAGTCTGTTAAGATATTTCTTTTGCATGTATCCAACCTTTTTCTAAGTAGCGAAAAGATGGATTGTGTGAGGGATGACGTGGACAAGGAAGTAAAGCTTGTTATGACGGCTGATAGAGATGAATGGAAGAGAGAGACATACAATGACCCAGTGAAATAGGATGGACGTGAGAATGATAAAGGTAACTGGAGGTAAGCCAGTGCTATTAAGTTTACGAGCTGTTTCATGCTTATATTTCCACTTTTGAGTCAGATAACACCTAGGTACCGGATTTCTAGTGACTGTATACCAAACTATTGATTAGCCGACAAATTTTGACCAGAATTTTCCTATTTTCAAAAAGATTTTTTTCTGAAAAAACTACTTAAAGCCAGCCTTCTTCAGTCATTCGCGCTTCCACTTCGCAAAAAATTTTTTAGTCAAATTTCTCCTCAACAAAATCACAAGTACCAGGGCGGCATAATCGTTGAGTCACGCAGTACTCAAATAGTGAGCCCTCGAGCTCATCTAGAAGTTGGCAAAGCGACGAGTCACTGGCTGGTTCCTTCTGGCGGTGATTAATGTTCAGACGCTTCTATTCTCTTGCTTAGAAATTATGTTCATCATTGGCGGCTGCTGAATGCTGAGTCGTGACTTACTTTTTGAAATGGAATTTTATAGTTACGGTTTGTATGTAGTGTTACAATTATGTATTGTGTTGTTTTCCAAGTATTTTTAACCGTTGTTTGGTGAAACATATTTTTGTGAAGTTCAAAAACGGAAATAACAAATATTTATGTTTAAAAAAAAAAAATTCAGTTACCCGGATAAAAAATAAAATTTGCCATTTTCGAGAATTAAAACGAATGAAACGTTAAAAAATAATCGAGATCCATCAAATACCGAGAAACAATTTTGTAAAAAATAAATCAAAACATAATATTTAAAAACTTTAAATTCAACGTCAAAAATTCAAAAATTCATTCGTGCAAAAACATATAACGTTTACCGTATGATATAAAATAAAAAGTTAGAAATAGGGAATGCTTTAAATATCCGCTATGAACTGAAACATTGAACTCGTAACATTTTGTTTGAATGAAAAATACATCAATGGAGCTTCGGTGCACAGTAATTACTTTTCTGTACGCTACACTAATCACAGGGCATTTGCTGAAACGAATATTCACAAGCCCATCGAACAAATATATTGCATACGTATCAAGAGCGGAATGTGAATAATGAACAGCATTACATAAGTACATGATAAGGTATTTAAGAGCTCTCAAACGCTTATTGGTAATAAGGATCAAAATCAGTGACTAATCCTCAAAAACAAAAGTCAAAAGAAAAGTATGCACTTATGTAGAGTCAATAGCCAATATCATAAAACTTACATGCACACGATGTGCAAAAAAAAAACTAAAATGTAATGTACATCGGCCGCAACCACTACTTTGCTCCTGAGGTTGGCGACGCTCATGCGCCCGCATGCGGCTTGTGTAACCAATCTTCTTGGTGAAGATTCGCACACAAAGCGATCACGTGAGTTCGCCATTTTGATAGTTGCTACTAATAGCTGCTGGTGTTCAGGCTTGCAGTTCACCACGTTTAGTAAAAGGCTCAGAGTGACGATCCATTTCTTATTATGTTAACAATATTAGGTTTGGAGTTACCTTTTAAGCAAGGTTTCAAATAGATCCTTTGTTTTCACCAAGAATCTTAATACTTGTAGCCGTTGGTCATACATTGCTGGTTGTATATTGTACTTTTTCATATTATATCGCAGAACCGCCTTATACCTGAGCATGTGATGATAAATATAATATAGACCATTGAAACCAGCCGACAATTTCTATCGCATTTTATCCCCTACTCTTACACATCAAAATATAACTTTTAAATACTTCATACCTCATTTTATAACTACGACTAAAACCAACTAACCCTTATTAAACATCTAAATAATATGATACATAATATCAATATCTTGATAAACAGCATCCGCTAACGTACCAGCTTGACAAGACCTTCCAAATAGCACAAGTGCAAGCGAGAGAGCAAGCTAAACGGGGTAGAGCGGCATCTCGTTTCCTCACTGCTAGTCTCCCATTAAGCTGTGTTTGTAGGCCTTTGTTCCTAACCCTCCCCGTCTCACACATCAAGATATATATTTTTCACAACGATCTCTGACAGTTAAATATTTCGTGCTCAAGTCTAAATGAGAAGTAATCTTGACAATTATGCTTTCACGTACGTTTTCGAGGGTCAAAAATAAGGTTACGCTGTTTCGCTGTTCGTAAATGTGTTTGTTGTTGTAAAATGTTTTGTTTTGTGTGTTTGATATTGAACATAGGAATGGTATGTAGATTTACAGAATTGAGTGTTTAAATGCCGTGCTGGGTTTAGAATGGAAATAGTTTTAGTTAAGATCGGTTTGTTCAATATCTTTTTTGAAAAATAATTGTCGGGTGTAGAAAAGCTAAAAGCTTTGTAAAATTTTGTTTTAGGTAATTAGTAGTTGTTGCGTATTATAGAGTTTTAGTATAATTTACGAATCAGTTTTTATTGAACTTTGAAAAAGCGTATGTGATTATGTAACATACACGATAGCGACTGATTTTCATCTATTACACAACAATTTAAGGCAAAAGTGAAGAGGTAATAATTATAATTATCAAAGACATAAATTACTTTAAAGCACACCTCTTTGTACACAATATATCTTCATAATTTTCACATAAGGCTAATCCAGGCCCATAAAGAAAATTTACAAAAAAAAATTGCCCTCTACAGAGTAAATTACAAATACGCACACTTTGTAATTAAGTGTAATTCTCTCTGCGGCTTAAACGTAATTTACGCGTTTTAAACTGCTAAATAAATAGGCAATAACGAGGGAGCACACGACACACGAGTTCGCTGTAATGGCGGCCAAAGATTATGTTTTCATGGGAGCCGCTTAACGACGATATCACGAAGATGTACGACTCTCACTTGTTTATCAATCTTTATTAAATAGTGGCTTTTCATGTGTTATTGTAACTTAGAAGGGGTGGAAGTAGTTACAGTATAATATTTTGAACTCGGGAATGAGATTATCTCTCTAGACGAAGGCAGGACTCAGCTGAATTCTGTACTGTTTGATTAATCATGTAACCAGCTTTGTAATAGGTGATCCTCAATAAAATTGATGTAATTTAAATTATATCAAAACTAAGGACGCATGGTGCGTTTGTAGTACCTACAGACTCTGTACCTGTCTGGCCGCGAGCCATACTCTTCTAATTTTATAATTAAACGTTACAACTAGATAGATAAATTATATTAAAACTTAATTAGATCCTTTGTTTTCTCTTGTCATTCATTAAATGCATGCTCCTTTTTTTGCTATGGTTTAAACAAGAGTGACAGGCTGTCATTATGATTGATATTTTTTCACATAAACTAAAAAGTTCCATACATAAATCGAGCGAAACTTTTCATGAATATTTATAGTACCTGCCACCTAAAAATATTCGTCCAATCCTTTTTGGGCAGCTTGACATTGTGTCACAAATAATAAACGGTTGATCCCAACGATTTGTTAGAATATTACGGCTTCGGGCTAGACTGCGGCAATTACGACGGATTACAACCAGCGGGACAAACAGCGTGACAAACGGCGTGACAGACGTCGCGATGGCTGTTTAAGAACCGATGACTTTAGGCAATAGTCCAGCTTGGATAAAACAAGTAGTGGGTATTGTTATTCCGTAGTTTTATTAATCTTAAAGTCATGAAATTTAAATTTATTTTAGAGTCGAAAACTGGCGATAATACTAATTTAATCCAAAAAAGAAGGATATTCTCTGGTCTATACTCTCACAGGAAGCACTCCAGACACGTTATTTCACAATTATTTTGCTGTTCTTATTATAGTGAGTTTGCACATATACCGTATTTTCCTAGAACTCGCTAAGCAGGTTTAGTTATTCAGAACTCTATATACTAACTGTACTATAATATTCTGACGAAGCTCGTGTTCCTCCTCATGTTATTAATGTATAAAAGTATTTCAATGATATCAGCGTATGTTTCATGGAATCTCACGATAATTAGATATTAGATAGATAATCTCAACTTATGTTCTCGACTAAGATTATACACTAGGTATCACATTTTGTCATCGTATAGGTAGTTTTAAATTAGGACGAATTATGGACTTTTTCATAAATTTTGAATATTTCAGAGGCTACAAAATTTTAAATGTGACGTTCAGTTAAAAGTCACCTGGAAATGAAACGACACAAGCTCTACAAAATGATAGTGATATAAAATAGGTAAGGTTCCATTTTAAGAAAATGTTAATCGACAATGTGAAACTGAATTAAGCTCAGTGGCCAACAGTCCTACGTTTAAGTAGAGGCAATTTCCCAGCAAATTATCTACAAGTATATTTAGTTCATCTGTACATATAGGAGAAGCTGACATAACATACCAACACAGGGCCGAAACAATAAAGGATAGAAACTTGAAATATTACAGTGGTTCATTCGTTAGTCTACACCTCTCTTCAGAAGTATTTCAGTATGTTTTATTCGGGAAATACGTTCCAAATAATGCTTCCATCATAACTACGCGGGCGAAATCGCAGGCAACAGCTAGTCATAATATAAAAAAAATATCTAAAATTCCCGCAGACTGCGAGCGTGTCCCAATCGCGGCAAATTTACGAGGCTGTCACGATAAGGGTCGGGATTATCAAGTCCCGCGTCACTTCGGACCGACAGACTTAGTGCCTACCTTACTTGATGTGTGCTTATTAGGGCCGGCCTTGACAGAGCGAACGTGCCACTAACTGTGCCAGGATGACACTTGAATTAACTGCTGTATTTGAAGCGATAAGAATTTAGATACTAGAAGTCGTTTTATCTGGGAGTTTTATTACTGTTTTTTGTACTATACAGTTTTTATTCTAACCAGCCCCTTTTTCGGCACTTTCGAAACTAAAACGTTGATGAACGTATGTCAAATTTCATGATTTTTGAAGAAGGATTGTCCGAAAAGGCTACCGTGGTGCAAAGGAACATGGGCGCGTTTCAGTCAGTAGATGTCTGACATTCCCTTTCGCTCAACTTAAAGTGAAAGAAGTCATTTGATGATTTTAAGTCATGTCGTTGGTATAGTAGTCATATTTATATTGTATTAAAGGTTTAACAACTTAATTACTTCATCAGGTTTCTAGTTACCGGGGTTTAATTTAGCAAGCTCAGGATCAAATGTTTTTATTTCAAGTAGGTCGTTCTCCAGGCACTTTCAAAACGTTACAATGATGACACTAGGCGAATTTTGAAAAAAAAAACTGCTTCCCTATTTTCTTTGACAGAACATAATATAAAACAGGCTCTAAAACTACTAAACCACTCAAGCTGAAGTGTTAATATCAAAATCGAAACTAATACTGAAGATCAAATACAAAGTTTGGTATAGGGGCACCGGCAGGTGATCATAAGGCCGGTGATACAATAACGGCGATCTATTAATCTTGCCCCTCCGGCGCCTTTGTTTAGCGGGCCATGGAGATAAGGGTGCTATTGTCTGCACCAGACCTTACAACTATGGGGTGTCTGTGGGAGTTGTTTGTAGATGAATGTTTTGTATGTGTGCGGTGTTGCTGTTGAAACTGTGTATGGATTTTTGAAGTATTGATAGGATGAAACATGTTAAGCTATTTAAAAAGTAGATCTCATACCATGAACTAAATATATTGGACGATCATTAAAAAACATTGTTTACTAAGACTATAGGAAACAAACTAAAACTGTGATAAAACTTGAGGGTGACTTTGTCCAGCAGAGGACAGCAATAGGCTGGTTTGGTTCGCATTGGTTCTAGATGAATTTGAGACTTCATAGCGTTTTAAACTTATGAAAAATACGTAATTTAATAACATGTGTCAAATATTTACAGAAGCAGAATTATGATTTATTTTATCCTTATTGCTGTTTTTAAATTGTAATAAAACACAAACAAACGATCAACAAAGGAGTAAACAAACAAGAATTGGTAGCAAACACCGTCCTCCCTGACCGAGCGCCGGCAGCGAGGTTACCGACGAGAGAGTTCACACGCCCGCCCATAATCAAAGCCAAGCCACTCTCATAATACACAATGAATTACCATCTTGTAATTTAATTATAATTAAATTATGAACGCACGCAGTCGCTCGGCTAATGAAGTATCAATTAAACTTAATTATTTCCACCTATGTATTATATTACAATCATATTTTATTTTATGAAAATGTAATTAGTATGTTCTTTGTAATTTATAATTATTACGCTATTAGGTTTATTAGGAAATATGCCTTTTGCACTGCTTTTTGTTTGCTATTTTTCATAGGCTTTTTTTTGTAATAGAAGGAGTTCTTGCAATGAATTCATATTAAGAACAAAGTATAATAGCAAAGTACCGTAAAAACATGTATGGTCAACCATTTCACAAGCTTTCATTTTTAATATGTACGAAGTACTTACCTACACTTAAATGGTCAATCATATTCATTTGAGTGAGCTAGTTTTGCTTAAATTTAAGATGAGTTAGCCAACCACCACGTTTTAAAATAATATTATAACAGTTGTGGAGGCATGACAAAATACGTGCTACACGGTGTAAAGACGTGCCTCTTCTAAACAAACGCAATATTATTTTTTTAGGATGAAATAGGTCTTGAGATGGTGAAATACTTAATAGAGAGATTCAGTATAAAAAGCCTTATTTATCGCACACAATCTCGAACATAAAAACAGGTTTAAGGGAAGTCTTTGTCAAACTCAGTGTTGCCTGGTGTGGCCTAAGCCCCGATACACTGGGTGTAGCCAGCAATCACGGTTTGGTGAAGCACGAATGTGCTATACTTGTCAACGACAAATTTGTGCGTAGTCTTAATAAATTATTATGTGGTCTGAGTCATAAGAGAGCGAATATAAGTGATGATTCAGAAGATGTAAGCTAGGTTAGGTTGTGCTTTTAGTAAAAGCAATAAGTAGTTAAATTTGGAAAAAGTTTCGTTTTATTATAGATATGCTTTTATCGAATTAATTGAGTAATCAATGAATGAAATACAATCATGGCGAAGATCTCCGTTCAAGTGCTGATTCGCGTTACTTAACGAACGGAAAATGGACAAATAATGTCACAAGTTACTCAATATCTTATTGATTTCATAGTGAACATACATGTTAACTGATGGTATGTTATTATTGAGAACAGTATGGACTCTGTCGGGCACAGGAAGGTTTAGAAGAGAGGAAGAACGCCTGTCTTAATTATTCTCAGTTGAACTCTTTAAGAAAACAACAGCCCGCTTCCGCTTGTGACCTAAACTGCACAGTCTTAGAAGCTTACAAATGTAAACCAGTTTTTTATCGAAAGTAGACACATAAAAGAATTCGTGTCGTTTACGAGAATGCTCGTGAATAACATAAATAGCTCTTTTGACGCGCTTTCACTTACTCATGTTCGTATGAACTGAATATTGCGCGCTTTTTAAGTGACCCGCGAACAAAATGGCTGCCGAAAAATATTGCTAAGATAAAATGGAATGGAATAACTTTTATTTTGGGATTTTTTGTTTAGTATCGGTGATCGGTGTGAAAAGTTTGATTGTAAGTACGAGTAACCATCTGGGATGGAAAAAATTGTCTTTTGGTATAAATATGTATCGTTAAATATTAAACAACTTTAATACAATGCTATCTAGCGTCAGACTAAGTAAAGCTTGTACTCGGAGTACTAGACAACGGGTGGACATACTTATATACTTCTAGGTACAAATATATTTAAGAGAAATTACAAACATACACAAAACTGTGTTGACATGACTTCAGGTATTGCAGTCGCAAGCCAAAAGTTCAAGCCAAAATAAGCTTCATAATTTTCCCTTAATTTTTTTACTGTACTTATACTTTTTACATTGCAACGCAAAAAAACTCTTTCGATACTCGGCTTATCATATTGAATACGCATTTTTTAAACTAAAACATATTTCCATCAACAAAAACATACAGAAAACCATTTTCGATCTAGTCGGGATAACATCATTTTCGTAACGCCATCACAAAAAACCTTTCGAAATTGATCCCGAAATTGGTTCGAACCTAACACTATGTGATATTTTTGTGCAGAAACTACTTGAACCTTTAGGCAAAACAAAATGTTTGGGACAAGATTGATCACTAACTTACTTAAAGCCTTGGCTGAATTCTTTACAGTTTTCTTTGATCGATGTATGAGGAAAAATGATCGTAGACTTGTATAGATAAGGTTTTTAATTTCTTTTAATTTTGTCATCATTTTTATATTCTCTTAAATGGAGACATACCTATGATTAGCAGTAAGACGATAGTCGCTAATAGGGGAAAATTTTATATTTAAAAAATCTAGCAAAATTAGCACAGGTTCTAAATGTTTCAGCGCTGAGCAGAAACTGTCCAGAAAGACTATCAGAGCATTTGTGTGATCCACGAATGCTTGTCTTGAGTTGAATGGGTGTGAAACCCTCGACACTAGGAATAAAAAAACGACTCCCTCATCGGCCAATGCGGGAGTCGTTTTTTTTTCATAACACTTCATCGTAATAGTCAATTTTATATTAGGCATCTTACATATGAATAAGATATTTTTACATATCAACGACACAATGTCGTATTAACATAATTAGTATGCTTTTACATTATTAAACACTGACTATTCCTGTTTTTCTGTACTAAACTTCACTAAAACTTATAAATAAAAAGGCTAGTTAAAAAGTTAATTAATAACGTCCAAAGTGGCCTATTAGTGCGGAAGATTGCAAATAAAAAGTGTTTTTTAATTTTACTCGGCTAAGTGGAGTCGTAATTATGCTTATTTAAGGTCAAGTGGCGGCCATGTTGGAGGTGCTTTTTAAGCGTCGCACTAAATGAAATGTAATGAGTTAATCGGAGTTTATAGTCGGATAATAGAGTCTGTTAGAGTGAATGATGTTACTGTTATGGTGTTCTATGTAAGGATGTAATTTTAATATGTTGTTTTTTACTTTTTATCTTTAGTTGAGGTCTTTTGATTTGGATACTTTGAGGTGGTTGACGTGGTATTTTTATTGCATTATCCATGTTAGACTGATTGGTATATGTTTATATATTCACCCTAACCTTCAAGGTAGCCACGTTTTATCAACAGCTGCAACCTATTCGCTTCTAAATCTTAAAATACATAAATGACGCGTCAACACTTAAGTAAAAACAAATTCTTACAAATATCCTGAAAAGATAAACCTGGAGAATATTATTATCATAGTCTAAACAGTCAGCAGCGAAAATCTTTTCAAAAATGTAATTTACTATTTAGACTAGGAAACAAAATTACTTTAACATTGGATATTTACCGAATACTTACTAAACACACAATTTATAAAGATCGCTGAATATAATTATCATTTTGTACATCTGACTTATTCAACGACTTACGTTACTGATCGTAATAATAAAAAAACAATCAATTTCGATTGCTTCTATCTTTTGTTTTTATACAAATATTTACACTATTGTCCTATTAAATACTTTTATTCTTATAAATAATATTCTCCATATAAAAAGGGGCACTGACCGAAAGATCTCCGCCGTAGAAGGGATGAATGACGAAGGTCTCGTTCCCGATGTGGATGACGCCGGAGACTCCGTTGCAGGTGTGGAAGGCGGCCGACGCACCGGGGTAGTCCTTCACCGTGCCGTGGTAGTAGCAGTGCTCGATTTCCTGAAGATCAACATAGGTTGTTAACAAAGAGCAAAGGAAGGAACATGGGTGGGACTTAGTCTGTGAAAGTCTGATTCTCCCTTCTGCTCCACCTAGAGTGTATGAAGTGATTTTCCAATCGAGAAAAAGGTGGTTAAGTTGATAAATAGGTTGGTTGCTGCTATATTGAAAAATCTCAAAGTGCAAAGGTACATAAAAATATCTACTTAGTGAAACGCTGGTTCATTTTTTGAGATAGCTTTTATTACAAAACAAATTGGTACATGAATAAATAACCATTATTTTGTAAATTTATCTCTAGATAAGACTATACTTAAATTATATCAAAGTAATAAAATTGAAATCAAAGATTTATATCGTGGTAAGTATTACCGTCTTAACTGAAACTTTACGCATAAAAACTTGTTTAGAAACCGAATTAAAAATATGTTTTGTTTGTTAAAATCAACAGTTTATTAAAATATTAGTTGGATGCAGAAATCGATTCTACAACCCATAGTAAACAAAACTCAATCACTACAATAATGCAATTAGCCACTCACTAAACGATAAGAATAGTCCAAAAATAGATACGACAATAGCAATCCAATCTCAACAGACCCTCCCGTCGCACAATGTTTCTGATAACTTCACATTCAGAATATAATCAAAAAATCGGAACACAAAAGCAGTGTACTCCGTAAAAAGCCACGCTAAATATAACCTGTATATTCGATCCTTATATGAAAGTACTGGAATTCAATAAAATATTCTTGCGGAGCAATTTCGTGCCCTGAGAGATCTCCTAATTTGTCATTCACGAGTATCGTCCTTTAACAGAAGGGAAAAAAGATGCTATACAAGTGTGCGGGCCATGAAAACCACGATATCGTTTTATACCGCGGTTAATATAGCGCCCAATAGCATGCAGGTCATCATAATGGCATCGTAATCATAAACTGGCAGCTGAAACTGGCTCTTTGGCTGTCAATTGTAATCAGATATCAGTCAACACTATCTTGACTTGTCAATCGAGATAATCAATGAGCTTGCTCATTTGTCGCTCTATTAACAAAATACTAATTTGACTATACGGCTACCCAAGTGGTTGAGATCACCACGCCAAACTCATTTTGCGTGACGTTTTATGGGTTCGATCCCAGCGTAAGGCACGTTTTTGATTGATCCACGAACGCTTTTGCTAAGTCTGGGTGTCTTTATGCATGTGACTTGAATGTTTTAAAACCCACCGCGACACAACGATTACTTTTTATCCTGTAACTCTACTTTATAGAAAACATTTCTGAGTATATAACAAAACGACTCTAATGTTATTCTATCTCCTCCAAGTCATTGTTCCACACATGCTCGTGCTTCTCGCTACCCTCGTGGCCACCACGTAAAAGCCTCGCTCGCAATTAGGCCGCGCTCTTTTTTTTTCGTTCTGCGGCGAATGGAACGAATGAAAGACCGGACCGCACGCTCACAAGAAATCGGAAAGGTTTTCATTCATTCGATGTGAATGGTACACTTGGAGTGACGTCATTTTTTGTGGATTTTATTAATCCAATCTCAGTTAAATAAATAATGATCGTTTTAAATTGAAGAGGTACTCTATTACTCTTGACGCACAGGCTTTTAACAGCGTTATACATTTTGGATTATTTGCGTAGGTACCAATTTAGATGAGAAACCTTTTTTAGTTTAAAACAATAAGAGATAAGTTGCCAATTACAGATTTGTGTCATAACAGACCATAAAGAAAAGAAATAATTTAGATGAACACAATGTATTTTTTTGTTTTTGGTAACCTTACATAAACATACTACAGGTGGCTAAACTAAAATTGCACGCGTTGAACGATCACAGGTTAAGCTACACTTGATACGATTGTTCCGTGGATGGGTGACCATCTATGAAAACCAGTCCCTCCGTGTTTCATTAAATTGATCGGCTGTAATTTACATCTTTGACAGTCTTTCCCAAGAGATATCCTGTTGCCCAGGTAACTGGATTGAGGAGGTGGAATACAAGTACAATACTTAGTTCTATCCGTTTAGACTGGAAACCGACCCAAACATAGTTGGGAAAAGGCTAGTTTGATGATGGTGACATAAATATACCTAAAAAATTATATGGGTAATCAGTTGTACATTCAGATATGTATCTAGAAACCATAACAAACACGTGTGACAACTATTATCATTCATCATGTATGATTGAAATTACTCAGTCGAGTGACATTTATGACGTACATACGACATTATGACGTCATTAACTTGATGTAACGTCATTAATATCATAAAATTAGTGGCCGATTAATTTTATGGTTTTTAATATCAATATATTTTTTAGTAGGTAAGCATAATTTTTTATTATGAACAAAAACGTATTTTTTCAAGATAAGTCGAACATCTTCTGCCATTGCACCGATACAGTGTTGCAGTTGTATTGATTTTGCGGTTTATGAAAGGATTTTAATGAACGAAGTGCAGCTTTAATCGAAACTCGAAAAAAATACCACATTGACTTTTGAATATTATCAGTAATAATTTAATAAATATTCAGAACTTTAGTCGCGACGCAATTCGGGCTTCTCCAATATTAGCTCGGAGTTCAAAGCGTTTTATTGTTTAACATTTTGATACTAGTACTTCATTTTGCAATGCAAGTTTAATGTTAACGAGCTGTACAAGACAGCCGCCTCTTGGGATAGCTCTATTATAGTCATAGTGAATTCCTTCGCATTTTCCTACAACATCAACTTCTGTTGTTTTAATACAATATCGGTCGCTTCTTGAAAATATCATAATATAATATCATGAGTTACTTTTGTACGGTTTCCAAATTAATCGTTTTTAGGTTTCCGCACCCAATTATCAAAGCAATTATTTAGACAAACAATCCGGTGTTTCTGCTCTTGTATACGTTGTTCTGTAGTAAACACAGCCCATATGCAATTTCCCTATTGAAGATCAGTCAAAGTACGAGCCATATTCGCGTCACTGAGGGTAATGTACAAGTAGGGCAAATAAATACAAAATTGGGCACCCATCAAACTGGTAGCCGTAACAATAATTGCTTAAGTCGTAGAAGAAGTGCGTAAGTCGACCTTTATTTTTAGAATATCTTGTAGGCTATCACGGTGGATAAGATACACCCCGTGGACAAACAGATAGACCTGTGCCCCAGTATAAATTTAACCCTAATTATTTATCTATCTTCACAACATCCCTCATTTTATTTTCTAGACAATATTGTGCGAGCGACACCATTTATCATTTGACATAATATAGTAATTGTCACAGCACTCGCGCTGTCGTCTTCGCGAGAAGCAAGATCTATTCTTGTTGAGACAATTGAAATCCATGTTGGATTAAATATAAGTGTATTTGATAATCGTACCTAATGGAACTAAAAAAATACTTATGAAACTTAAAAAATATTTTTACTTGAGGTATCAGTTTTCGTAGCAATATGTAAGTTTGTGACACATTTGGGTCGATGTATTCACAACATTAAATTATCCGCGAATGTTTTCTATAGTGACTTGAAAAACTGTACCAGTAAATACTACAGTTTTAAATTATCTGAGACAAAGCTGAAATTACATAATCAAATTTACGCACAATACTGTATAAAATATTTATGAAACAAAAAAAATGATAGCCGCAATTTCGTATAGGCCCAGCGCAGTTTCAAGTAACAGGATTACACTAAGCACATTACACCTGTCAAATTATTTTTCTCATCAGTAACGTTGTCAATTATCTTAAAAAAAAAACTCACGCAGAACAGAGTATCCGTATACTTATAGTAAATTAAACAAGGTGGAGGGAAAATTCAATCTAATCTAAACTTCCTTCAATCCAATTTGAATTTCCCCTCCCTCCGCCCCCCTCCCTGGACGGTCGTCCTTGCAATTTATCCTAGTCTTCGCTGTCAATTGGACGCTGACTTTAAGTTCCCATACTTGGAGGAAGGTGGAACAGCGTGATGTGGATACGCTCGTTGTGATGAATCTGATGAGTGTTAAGTCAATACGGTAACAGTGATTTGATTGAAAAATTGATAGCAAAACAAATGACCATCCTCAAGGTATATATTGTTAGAGTTCTTTACTCAAAAGGTAAAAACGGAACCCAGATCCTAAATGAGGACGGGTTACAAAAAAAAATGGTTATCTTTAGCCTATTTATACGTAGCTCCGTTTTTTTAATTCTATGTAACAGAACTTAATCTAATTAATAGCAGTGATAGTTCAGCGGTATAATTGTTGGTAGGCACCAATGTCTCTTCAAATAGTATAGATATAACTATTTATTAGAAGACCCACACGAAAAAGAAAATAGAAATCTCCTAATAATAGGTAGATAATAAAGTGACGCTAAAACATATTTAGATTCAATGAGCGCACGTTACTAAGCACAGCCAAATACGAATTTATATGTTATTTGCATGTGGAATCCAAATACTTAAAAAAAAAACGAGCCAACAATATTACAAGTGAATATTTTCCTTCGAATGCGATCACGTAGCTCATTCCCTTGTTTCAGGAATGCATTGGATTATTAAACGTACACAGTTCACGTACGCCAGAGATTGTTATGCAGGTACAGTCCACCGCAAGCTTGTAGCAAACAACAGTCAACAGCAACCTTAACGCTTCGGAATAGAAGTGATAA